>NC_046660.1:149835162-149838244 GCF_010883055.1 Belonocnema kinseyi
ACAAAGTAGTTTCACTTTCAACTATGTAATGGAATTATTAACCATAGAAGATCATTTCTTAACGAAAAACGTGATATTTGATATTTTAATCAAAAAGGATTTCAATTTTATTCAAAAAATAGTTGAATTCAGCGAAATAATTGAGAACCAGCATTGCAGTGACGTCACGGCCACCCGAAGGCCAAGTCTATTGTCGGGAATAGTGAGCGAAAAAATTTCGAAGGGTTCAATATCGTCGAAAGAGATAACCGTTCTCGGCCCCGCTCCCATTGCTGCCATTAGGACTCATAATCACTGCTGCTTCCGACATCATAGCTTAAATTTTAAAATTTACTTGTTTAAAGCTTTAAAAGAGGCCCTAAATATTATTATTCTGATCTACAAATTGGAAAATGTATTGTATGAAAATGGAGGAACACTTGCAAGAAGTTTCATCTCAAAAGCATCCCCTTAAATATATCAAATTGTACACTGAAGTTGAGCTCATTTTATACTGTTAGTTTGTCATGCAAATGACTTAGTCGCTTTTTTGTTAACAGGAATCTGCATTTGCTCCAGTACAAATCGTCTGATATATTTCCGACGTTTTTGCCAGGATATTTGCGATTTTATTTGTTCTCAAATAAAAGAATTGTGCAGCTAATCCAATTTCATAGCGCAGCCGTTGATAATAGGCCCACAATAGATAGAACCTTTTTCGTGCCCTATAAAATAATGAACATTTTTTCACATCACCATTTTCGACTTAAAATCAACAGTTCTCGAGTAATTTTAAAAAACATGTTACTGTTTAACACTTTCCAGAATTTTGGAACTTTGCCGTACACGTATGTTTGAGGACTTTTTATAATATCTTTATTAAGCCATTGCCAACGTATCTATAAAAAAATGCTACTTTTACGAATTTTTTCCTCAAATCCTTCATTGACTGGACTATTACGCTTCGTTTCCGCTCGGCGAGTTGTGCTTCTTTTTCGAAAGCCATGGGCGAGTACTGCTATTTTTTGCTAGGCTTTATGAATGGTGCTAGTTTTCGTTAGCCGATTTGAGTCGTGTTAGACTTCGTAAATCTTTTGGAACGGTGCTAGTCTTCTTACAAAACCATCGATATATCAACTTCACAATCGATTACTACAGTAATTAATGAATAAAATTCTTTAGATAAATGCGAATATTAGTGAAATTCTTCATATTTTAACGTATATTTTTACAGAAAACCGATTATGTTAATCCCCCTTAGATCCTTCATTGAAAATGCTTCTATTTGGACTTCAGATTTGAGAACACCAACTATTCAATTAAAAAATGTTGATTCGAGATTTTAAATCAGCGACATAAAAACACAAGCTGGACAATACGCATCTGATGTCTTCCAGCGTTGCTCCACATTCCTTGCTTCTAACGATTCCCACGATAATCCGTGTCTTGTAAGTGCTATACTCTTCGCGATGGATCCAGCTTCCTGGTCAGCAAAGTATGATTTTGTCTCACTGTCGTAGGTGATATTGTGGGTGAGTCACAAAACTAAGGATAGGGTAAGGGATTCGGATACCGAGAGATTAGGTTTAATTCAGTGAAGAGGCTTAGGTGTATTTTAGGTTATATTTATTTTTAACTTACAGGAAGTTGGGGGTGCGGCAAACCCCCAGCGATGTTAAATCTCGCCTGACCGAGAGCCGATGATGTCGCTGGTTCACGAGGAGACATTTAAGAGGTGTTATGGGGAGCGACACTACAAGCTGTACTTGGGGATGGCAGATGAGCCGAAAACTAAAACACGGTTTAGACTTTGGGGATTCACGTAGCATGAGGCGTCTCCCCACTCCCTACTCTGGCCCGCAGGGCTGTATATTGTCGGGGTCTTATAACTATGTTATACCTCCCCCCCTCTCGCGTGGGGGTGGTTTATTTCTTTAATAGGATGTGTTCGCATCGTTGCAACTATTCTTCAAAGCTCAACCAGATCTCATCTTCTGTCCATTCCAATTCTATGTATGTGTCATCTGTGCCCTGGTTACCAGTTTCAATTTGTTTTTCTTCGATTCCAGGGCTTGATTTTTTCTTCTCCCCTGGTGTTGTATTTGTTCCTCCTTATCAAATTTCAATTGAAGAATATTTTTGAATTGTGAGTTTATCTCGACTGCGGTTCGATTGCTCATTACAATATGTATCGTGGAAGATGTATAATTTTGTTGGTACCATCTTTCTGCAGTATCTACACTCCCACATTTCGATGTCCTTCCTCTTTTTCTTCTTCGGTAACAAATAAAAGTTCCTACCACTAAAAAAAATTTTTAAAAAATAAAAAAAATTAAATACTACCGGTCTCAAGTCTTTCCTTTTCATTTCTGTTCTATTTCTTAGTTCAAGCTATTTTTTATCTTATTATGTAATATCTGTAATTTAAACTATGTATTATTGACTAATTCTCTTTTCTAAAAGCGATATCTATTATGTGTTATGATCTGTAGCTTATGTCTTTACTAATCCATGAATCGCTTGTTATTTCTTCTTCTTGTTCCACTTTTCTTCTGCTATTCTGGCCACTTTGATTTTTCTTGCTGAAAATTAACTTATTTCTAAAATTTATTTTTAATTCTAATCAGAAATCTGTCTTGGCCTCTCATAGCCGTATTTATTTTTATCTTTAAATTTTCATTGTATCTCTACTCTCTTTACTTCAATAATTTGTAATATAATTCAATTAAAAAATAAATAAAAAGTAATAAAAAGTTAAATTTAAAAAATATATAAAGCTGTAGTGTCGGTATGGGTTTTTAAGTAACTTTTTCCAGTTGTGTCTGTATATTAAGTAAAGTAACTAATGTTATTTATTTATCATTATTTTCCTTCAATACTTATAATTAAATGCATTGTGCCAAAAACTGTTCCACATCTTCCTTAATCTGTGTCTTTCTTGATTTATTTCTAATAAATTCCTTATTTCTGGCCGTTGCTTCTTCCGGTGGCAGTTTAGCTCTCTCTTCTAATTCCCGTTGTTCCTTTTGTACTTCCATTCTTTTTTGTCTTTCTTCGGCTTCCTTTATTAATCTTTTTTTGTTTTCTCTATCCCAGTCTCTCA
>NC_046660.1:149838344-149840837 GCF_010883055.1 Belonocnema kinseyi
CCTTTCCTTATTTCCTCCATTGTCGGCAAATTATAAAAAATTCGTTTTTCCTCAGCCAGTTTTTTAATCCTGGGATCCCCTCTTCTTGATCCGTATTCATTGCACATTTCAAATCTTTCTTCTATTAACTTCCTATCTCTGATCTTTTTAATTTCTTTTTGCATGGCCCTCTCAATTTCCTCTTTCCTCATATTTTCTTCTTCTTCTCGCCTCACTAGCTTTTCCTCCGGAGTTTCGTTTATTGTCGGTTGTTTTACTTTAAATGATCCAACACATAAATGTGTTAGAGAGTCTTTCACCGAAAACTCGCTTTTGCATTGAGCGCACTTTAAAAGTAGTCGTTTATTCATTTCCTGTAAATAAATGTTTTTGTTTTGTTTTTCCGGTTCTTGTCCATTTATGTGTTTGTGTTATGTTTGTATTGTTTCAGTAGTGTGATCTTTAAATTGTTTACATGCATGCCACATCTACCAAATCAAATTTATTTTTTACGCCTGAGATTATAATATTTAGATTGTATTTCATTTGCTGTGTCTAAATTTTTTACTACTTCCTCTTTAATTATTGTTAATTTCCGCATTCTATCTGTCCATTTTTCGGGTCCCTGTAATACGATTTCGGTTTTGGTTTCTACATCTTTATTTAATGCTTGTATTGGATCGAGTTCCCTACCTAAATTTAAAAATGCTGGAGTGAAGCCTGTCGAAGAATGTTTACTCGTATTTAATGCAAATTGTAAATCATCTAAATTTTCATCCCATAATTTGTGATCTTTTTGAAGATATGCTTTTATTGCCGTTTTGATTGATCTATTGCATCTTTCTGTTGGGTTTGCTTGTGCGTGATATTTAGGAGTTTTTGAATTTCTTATACCAAATGTTTTTGTTAAGTTTACTATTGATTTATTTATGTATTCTTTACCGTTGTCCATTAATAAAATTCTAGGTGTTCCCCATTTGGAAATTATGCGCTTGTTGAACTCTTTTTCAATGGTTGATGCTAATTTATTTTTAACTGGTATTATTTCTACCCATTTAGTAAACATATCGACAAAGACTAGAATATATTGATTTCTTGACTTTGTCATTGGCAAAGGACCCATCATGTCTGATGCTACTACTGTCCATGGTTCCTCAATTACTCTTTTTCCCATTAAATCTACTTGATTATTTATTTTTGGTTTTATTCTTTGACAAATGTCACATTCTTTTACATATTTTAATGTTTCGGAGTACATTCCGGGCCAAAAATAATTTTCAGAAATTTTCGAATAAGTTTTTTCCATACCTAAATGACCTGCTTGTTTATTATCGTGATTCTCAATCAAAACTTGTTCTCTTAATTCTTTTGGTATTGTTAATTTCCACGGGTTGTTGTCTAAACTTAAGCTTGATTTTAAAGGGTGGGATCTATAAAAATACAATTGATTGTCGCGTATCCTCCAATTTTTACTTTGTTCTGGCTTATTTTTAACATGTATCATTTTAGTTTTGTACCAATTGTCCTCTATTTCTTTAAAATCATTTTCCTCGGTTTCCTTTATGCTGGCTAAAATGTTTGAAACTTTTATATCCTTTTCACTTGACCTTGATAACGTATCTGGGACATGGTTTAAACTTCCTTTTCTGTACATAATTTCGTAATCGTACTCTAATAATTCTAAAGCCCATCGGGCTAGTCTACCTGTTGGATTTTTTAAGTTATGGAGCCATTTCAAAGCAATGTGATCTGTAATAACTTTAAAAGAATGACCCTCTAAATACGGTCTAAATTTTCTTATTGCCCATACTACGGCTAAACATTCTTTTTCGGAAGCAGAGTATTTTCGTTCTGTGCTATTAAGACTTCTACTTGCAAAAGCTATTACAAAATTTTCACCGTTAATGTTTTGTGTTAATACAGCTCCCAACCCTGTATCACTAGCATCGGTTTCAAGTTGGAATGGACTTCCAAAATTAGGGCAGGCTAAAATTGGTGCTGTTGTCAGTAAGTGTTTAATAGTCGTGAATGCCTGTTCCTGTTTATCAGTCCATTCCTACTTTACTTCCTTTTTCACCAGCTTTTGCAGTAGTTCTATTATTTCTGCAAATTTTGGGATGAATTTTCTATACCAAGAAGCCATTCCTATCAGTCTTTGAACTTGTTTAATGGTTTTTGGTTTAGGGAAATTTAAAACCGGTTCAATTTTTTCTTCATCAACTTGCAATCCTTTTTCATTTACTATAAAGCCCAAATATTTAATTTCTGAACATCCAAATTCGCATTTATCCAAACCTATTGTTAAACCTGCATTTTCAATTTTATCTAAAACTATTTCTAAATATTTCAAATGCTCTTCAAAATTTTTAGAAACTATAATTATATCATCAAGATAACAAAATACATTTGGCATTAATTCTGGTGTTATTATTCTGTCCATCAGGCGCTGGAATGTAGCAGGAGCATTTGTTAATCCAAATGGCATCCTTTTAAATTGATACATTCCTTTACCTG
>NC_046660.1:149840937-149842319 GCF_010883055.1 Belonocnema kinseyi
ACTCTCTGTTTATCGTTTTTATTTTCTTCATACGCAATTAATTCATTCGCACCGCTCCAAAATTCTGCATTATCTTCTAGAAATGAATCTACTTCAAATGTCTTGTTATCAATTATCTCTTTTTGCTTTTGAGGTATTGTTAATTTTGTGCGTAATTTTTCTCGTCCTAGTCTTGCTCTCTCTATTCTTTCTCTTTCTATTCTTTCCCTTTCATTTCTAAGAATTTTCTCTCTTTCTGAACGACTTAATTCTAATTGATTTTTATCTCTTTCTAACTGTTCCAGTTCTTTTCTTTTTGTTTCAATTTCTTTCTCTATTCTATTCGCTCCTAAATCTATATTTTCCAATCCGAAACTATGCTCATATGTTACCTGCCAATTACCCAAAGTATTTTCTGTATTTGGAGAGAGTAATCCAATTGTTTGTATTTGTGCAGTACGGTTACGTTGGTGTGTATTAGGTGTACTTGCATTTGTATTTGTATTTTGTGTCTGTGTTTGTGTTGGTAATTTGGAACGTTTATTTATCATACCTGTCGCTTGGTTTAACTCCTCTTTTTCTAATTCTTTATTTCTTAATGTAATAAACTCTAGATTTCTCCACTCTAACTCTTCTGTACTCTCACTTTGTATAGATTGATTTTCCCTATTCGCGTTTTCATTGCTTATTAAAATCGCATGCGCGTTTTCCTCTTCTATTCTAATTTCTTGGGTTTCTCTGTTTTCTCCATCTATTTTTTCTGTAATCTTATCTATCGGGTTAGTCATTTTATTACTTTTAATTTTACCTGATCGTAACTTCATTCAACTATGTTAATTTTTCGTTTTCTAGCCTCGGTCTAGCTCATGGGTTCCTATTTTTGTTAGGGCGAAAACCGGCACGTTCAGGTACTTGGGCGTCTCGGTTTTCCTACTTTATGGTTAAAGTATATAGTGGATTCATCCATCGGAGAAAGGAAAAGTTTGGAAAAATTGTTGTGGCTTTCACTACTGTGCCTGTCTTTGGGACTTTCGCGCTAATTTCTCAGAATGACACGCCGCTTCTTTCTTTTGTAGACCTCTTTTCTATACTTCTTTTATTAACCGATTTAATTTTTCTTTTCTTTTTTAATGAACATATATTCCTATCCTCACTTTTTTAACAAAATACATACATATATAAATATATCACTATTTTTCAATCACCATAATTATCTCATGTAAACAAATTTCAATTTCATCAACAACAGTTAATCAAAGAAATGAATGGCATACATGCAAACAATTCCCTCACGTTTCATGATTAAAATTCTCTCTCGGCTTGGAGGAATCGGGAACTTTCAGCTTTGGCCCACGCCTTGTTGACAAGTTCGGAATAAAAGGAATTTGTGGGATTTTTCTTTG
>NC_046660.1:149842419-149843848 GCF_010883055.1 Belonocnema kinseyi
AACACTCTGTGCCGGCTGAGGTGCTGGCGGGACTGAGTCTAGTGCATCACCTGTAAGGAGGGGTTGGGGTGGGGTGTGTGGCGACACGGGAGAAGAGACTTCGCACTGTAGCAAATTTGTCTCTCTCTCTCTCCTATGTTATTTCTCAGGCTAATCTTCGTTCCGAATTTCAATTTACTTTTCTCGCTTTCCCTATTCTTACTATCTCTCGCTTCTCTATCTTCCATTATCGGCTCCTGCATTTTAATTACTTTTGATTTAATCGCATATTTAATATTTGGAAATTGTGGTAACCACCAAATCTTGTTCTCATAATCCATTTTTAAACCTAATCTTTCTAACTTGTCCCGTAATTTTTAATTTTTGTCCGTTTTCTACCATCAATGTATCATTTTTTGGTTTTTTAATGTCATAATCTAACTCTTTAACTGTTTTTATAAATTTTTCACCTATGTATGAGTGAGATGCACCGGTATCAACTAACACTTCATATTTATGATTTTTAAAATGAACCAGAAGGTGAAATCTTGTTTCGTCCGAGTTGTTATTGTCTGAATCTAAGTATTCTGGCGGTATTAAATTTTGTCGACTATTTTCCGCCTTCAATAGCGACTGAATGCATTTCCCTGATCTTTGTTATACCAACAATCGCGTTGAAAATGGCCTATTTTCCCGCAATTGTAACATGTCATTTGTTGTCGTGATCTGTAATTTGAATTTCGATTTTATAATTTTGTATCCCTGAAATCCTGTGCACTTGGATTCATTTCAACCTTTTTATTATCCCTATTATTTTCATAATTTGAACTTTTTTGATTTTTATTCTGTCCTTTATTATCTTTTTTATCTTCTACTTTATTATTGCTCTCTTCCGCGTTATATAAAAGCGCTGGTATTTGCGGATTGTTTATATTTTGTTATTATTATTATTATTATTATTATTAAATCGAGAGTTCCCTCGAAATTTAGCGTTATTATGATAATAATTATTATTGTTTTGGAATCTTGAATTAAAAAATCTAGGGTTTCCATTTGGAAATCTTGGTTGAAGTTGTTGTCTATTTTGTTGACATTGGAATCTCTGCTTAAACTGTTTTTGTTGATTTTGATAGTGATTTTGTTCTTTATTGACATTCTCTGTTTCATTATTATCGTGATTTTCTTCATTTCTATCTTTATTATTTTTCTTATTTTTATTTTCATCTTTATCTACAATGTTTAATTGTTGACCTCTGACGCTTGGATTTCTTGTTGATTTGCTTCTAAATTGTCCGTAGTGAAATCGTTCGTACGTCCAGTTCTGTCACCTGTTATTGTATTTACATGCGGGTTAACTGATTTTCTCATTATTGATTGTCTTTGTTTTGATTTTGGAAACTCGAATTTTTCGTCTCTTTGACCGCTAAGTCTACTATTTATTTTCTTTAAC
>NC_046660.1:149843948-149851283 GCF_010883055.1 Belonocnema kinseyi
GACCGAGAGCCGATGATGTCGTTGGTTCACGAAGAGACATTTAAGAGGTGTTATGGGGAGCGACACTACAAGTTGTACTTGGGGATGGCAGATGAGCCGAAAACTAAAACACGATTTAGACTTTGGGGATTCACGTAGCATGAGGCGTCTCCACACTCCCTACTCTGGCCCGCAGGGCTGTAAATTGTCGGGGTCTTATAACTATGTTATAATATGCCGGCTCGAATCTATTGAAATATGGAACAGCCCGTAATATTATGACAGGTACTGGGCGTATCAGGGTCCAGTACTATATAACTTTATAATCCCGATAAGTATAAATTATTCATGAGCTGGTCGGCTGTTTTCAGAGTGAATCCATTTACCATTTAAGACCCAAAGATGCTACAGGTTCTTGTGGTTAGTTAAGCTAGAGGCGTGGTGTGAGTGGTGATTTGTGAAATTTCGAATGGGTTAGGCAAATAAACTTTGGAGTACTTAAAAACTAAATCAAAACGTCGGGTCGCAAATTATAGTAGGCCTTCAGGTATCTATTTCATTCTAAAGCATAGATTACAATTTCATATTTGGGATACCTTACTAGTAAGTAAAGAAATTAAACATAACCTGATTCAGCTAGCTGCAGATTCATTCACCTTACAACGAATCCTGTGATGCTCATTCCTTAATTATGTATGTTTTGCGCTGGTCTTGTGCGTATACGAGGTTGTGAATTAAAGATAAAAATGCAATTTATTGAATCTGAGGAGAATCCATAACGAGTGGCGGGCCACCATGCTATAACACGCCCTCCTAGACTGATCAGCGGGGTTCCACGACTAGCAAGTTTCAGTAATTCTACCTGCAGATTACCCATCAAGTCTGAGTATTGCTCAGAGCAATGAAAAATTTAAATGAAGTTTAAAAAGGAAAAGAAAATAAGCTCTCAAAATCTAGGAAGAAAAAGGACGAATGTCTGAAATGGAGGCATCAAATAAAAAAATAGAAAAAATATGAAATTGACTATAATCGGTTATCTAACAGACTCTATATCAGAAAATTATTGCCATCTTTTGCAATTATTATGTATTTTCTTAATCCAAGTTCAATGGAACTTTCGCAAACTCTTAAAGGCATACGCAACTTATCTTTATCAATTATTATAAACTTAAATCCCTTTTGGACTGTAGTCCTGCAAAAAAATGCCTTAAACTAAAAACCAAATGTGTTCAAAAGAAAATTCATTAAAATAGAGAACAAGAGCCTGATACTTTGCAAATTTCATTTCAGGAGCAAATTTTGGAAATTTTAAAAGAGATTTTGCCAAAGAATTTTTTTCCATTCAATATAGAACAGAAATGCGAAATGGATGACGAGGTAGGAGATTTGAAAGCGAAGATAGAACAGTTGTGCAATACTTTCATCAGCTTGTCAGACAAGCATATTATTCAGAACCTCCATTGTCAGAATTTTCGCGGAATTATACAATTATAAAGCAACTCCAAAATAGGGTGCAAGATTCTTTGGCAGAAATAAAATTGAAAAATACAAATCAAATAATAAAACCGCTCGCGTAGTTTGATCGTTCGTAAAGGAAAAGAGAGAAAAATGATTTTAAGAATGATGGTTCTAAATGGAATAGGAAAAGAGACAGATAAAATCAAACTTTTTGAATGATCAATTATAAAACGAACAAAGATATATTCGCAACACATAAAGCAAAATAAGAAAGAAAATTTTTCTTATAAGATGATTATTATCATAAAAAAGAGAATTGGCGAGGGTAAAGTGATGAAGGAAGATATAGTTCATATGATAAGGATAGAAAAGGCTGGAGAGAGGGATGTAATGCACAGAGAGATAGTAGTAAATACAGTAACTAACGAAATGACGTTTGAAAACGTAGGACTCAGGGCGATAGCCATCGCGAGAGATATGAGCCAGATAAGAATTGTGAGAGATATGGTAGCGAGTGGGATGGTAATCAAAACAGTTTTATGAGCAAGACCGAAAATTAGAGAAAGTCGAGCGGTAATAATTACAATGAATCACGCGTTGGAAATTCATATGACGATAAGAGATAGCAGAATAGAAGAAGTGAAAATAATAAGCAGAACATGCTAAATGAACATAAACGTAAGATAGTTGCTATTATTAGCGAATTCCATGATAATGAGAGTCACAATAATAGCAGTCAGTACATGTCGGTGGATAGCAAATATCATTAAATACCTAGCTTTTGCTTTTAAGGGAGAATTAAATAAAAAATTAATTAGAAAATATAAACTGATAAAATACACATGTCTTCTTATAAAAGCTGAGTGAGAAAATAAAAACACCAAACCGGTTATCGACAAGGGGTCGAAGGTCAACTGCATTTCGGAGAATTTTCTTCAAAAATTAGCTTTCGAAAAAGTGTCAATATTACCACTTTTTAAGATCACACTTTAGAGCGCATTCCGCGAAAAATGTTATAACATAAAAAAGTAGGTTTAAATTAAAAAATTGGAAATCAAAATATTAGACCAATGCTACTAGTAGTTCATAAATTAAATTTTGATATAATTCTGGGTACAAATTGGTGTGCAAAAAAGTCGAAATCAAATATTCTAACAACACAGTGTTAGTTAAATATAAAATTTGTCAGAACCGATGGTAATATATGAATCATAATAAATATCAGAAAAATCAGAATAATTTATTACAATCTAGTGAAAAATTCAAGAAAACAGACAAGAAATAGAAAATGAAAAATCAAACGTAGATCGTAATTCATTGAATAGAAATTATACCGAGAAATCAAGTCTCAGTAATTATAAGAACATCACGAATTACATCAGAACCGATAGAAATAAAGACGCTATATTATGCCTATTGTTCTATTCGTCATTCCAACTGCGCAAACTATGTAACAGAGGTTAAAAAGGGATGAACCTAATTACAAAAGATAGTATTGGTATTTCTCCCTATGAACATCAGTTTGGAAAACCCCCAAGAGACAAATTGCCAAGACTTTGGAAATTTAGTGACTTGGTTCTAGAAAAACCTTCACACATATCAAACGCATTAAAAAGGAGGTTCACAAGTATTTACACATATTTTTTTGGGCATTATATAATCAAACAAGAAATGCCAAGAAATGCGTTTAAGTTAGTTGAAATAAGAGATGAAGATAAGATTGAAGGGATTTTTATTAGAAAAGACTTACGCATATATTATTCAAGAGGAGATTGACACATCTCCACATCGAAAGGGATATATAATAATTAATTTGAAGTATAAAGAGAAAATTGCAAAATATAAGGATACTTACATGTATAAATTTAATAGAAATTATTAAAAATGATTGGTTAACTAACATTTTTTTCCAAATTGATTTTTTCGTATTTTTTGGAACATTTTGTATGCCATTCACATCCCGCAAGTGAACGGCAACATTCCTATTATTTTCTTTAAAATGGATTTTCGAAAATCGCGATTCGGTATCTAGAGCATAGGTCCGTGGTCTAAACTTGTTAACTGCTTATGTTGTCTTATGGGATATCCATGCGTTTTTCACAACGGCACAGTTTACGCGTAGAATAGGCCAGTGGGACACATGTCAACATTTGTGTGTGTGTGTGTTCGTGCAGTTAAGTTTACGTGTGTGTCGACAGTTTTTTTTGTGGCTACTTTCACGTCATCTCCGATGTTGTCGTCTACGGGTAGCTGTGAAGACGAAGGTAAGCAACGAGTATCGATTACTAACACTCAGCAATAGGAAACGATAGAGAACCAACGGTAGGACACTGCAGATAATGGGCTGAGACTTCTGGACACCTTGTAAATAACATATGAAGAGCTTTCAATTATCATGTAAGGTTCAGATTTGATTTTAATGTTGTAAAACTAACGGTTATTATTTTTCTCTTGTAAATGAACAAAAACATTTTTCAGTTTGAAAAAATATTGAAAATGACAAGAAAAATAACAAATTTCCTTCGCTATGTGAAATTTCTAAAATGTTAGTTAACAGGTTAATATTGCTGACCCTTCAAGTGTACAAAACAGAAAGTTTAAATAAAATAAGTTATCAGTTTGATATAGGCTTTTAATTGGTATGCAGAATAAGTGTAAAAAAGATATCCAGGTTTGAAAAATATCGATAATTATTTTAGAAAATAACAATTAAATGCTAGTAGAGAAATTGTAATTTAGCAATGGCAAAAAATAATATGAAGTTCAACCTCATCTATGGCTGGTGATCAAATGAAAGATATGAAATGAAGTTTTAGAATTGATTCGGTATAATTTTGGGATCTTGCACGTCAAATTATGAAAACTTCAAAAGGGGCATTATGTAATAATAACATTCTACGCTCCTGGGCCTTACGCAACAATGAAAATCTAATAACACGCGAATTAGGAGAAGAGGGCGAACGACGAGGAGGAAGCCAAAATCGACAGATCCATCGGCAAGTCGGGTGTGACCAGTCGATCACTTAATTATTCTTTTAAAGTTAATTGTTGTCATTTGTAAATTTGTATCGTTTTCTCTTTGATTAGTGTACATACCGAACGGTCTGAAGTGAAATGCATCACAGGGACGCCTGTGGTTGCAAACTGCATGGTCCAGGTTTAAATCAAAGACATTAACATTTTCCGATACCTACCTTCTACAATTATTTGTGTTGAATATTGCGAGTCACAGATGTTGCCAACGATGTCTCATCCCTGGAGCTTGCCGTATAAATTCTGTTCGGAGGTAGGCCGGTGGTCCTTTTCTGATTCACCATATTTTTGACGAATTTCGCAAATTGATTTAGACGTGTGTGTGAATGCGAGTTATTCAGATCACTGGGTTGTCTCTAGATGTCCATCCCTACTCATGCTGTTTTCATAAACTACTAGTGAAATTACTTTTATAACTTTTTTTACGGACCTGCATACTTCGCAGACATAGTCCATAGCCGACGACAAAAAATGAGTTCTACGCCAAACAATATCACCTACTAGCTAACGAATGTCTCATCTACGGCGATTATAGTATTTCGCTGACAGTCAGATTCAGCGTCCAGGTTATGTGCAACTAGATCACTATGAGTCGTTAATTTTTTGATTCGACATTGCTATTCCTCTACAGCTAACGGTAATGCGCATGATGATGAGGGCCAGTCGAGTTCCTTATCCCTAATTCTTACGCGGGCTTTAAAATTATTTTATTTACAAACTTTGGGTTATAATGGGCTAACATTGCTTCAGGAGTTCCCCACCTAATAATAGCAGTTTCTTCATACGACTTATGAACGTTAAGGGCATTCGCTTGCCTAACAGACGTGACTTGGATCCATTTAGTAAACATGTTTTGGAAAACCAAAACATACTGATAAACGGATCGACGAGGCGGGATTAAGTAACATCATGTAAACATCATCTTCGTCGAGTAGTGGAAGATACTACTCTGACTTTTGAGGAAATGACCTTCCTCACACAGGTGGAGGCTTCTCTCAATTCAGGACCGCTACAGGCTCAGAGCGATGATCCGAATGATCTGCGATAGGTTTGATAAATGTTGACCTCTACAAAAGATAGAATAAGTCAGTTAAAAGAAATCGCTTAAGCATGTAACAAACGTCACTGCAAAGGTAATATCATTGCGAACAAATTTTCTATTCATGACACCGTCATACATTAATTATTATCAATAAATTTACAGTTAGGCGAATGTACAAAAACACAGTCAACCGCGTCAATTTCACGAAATTAATTGTTACGAAAAGCGCAAGTCGGAATGTTTACCCGTCTTACTTTTATAGAATTGTTGGTTTAATGTAGCATTTTGCTAAAAGACAAGAACTTTGACACTCTTTATTAATAAATTATATCCGTTTTTTGTTGCTAAAAAATAATAAAGTGACTCAGTTACATTATTAACATTACATTTCAATCCTACTATGAATATTGGTTCATTAGTACTATTTCTCATCAATGTTTTTAGACCTGCTGGAAAAGAAGAAAACCCCAGTTTGTAAATTCAACTCTTAAACTTTCTATTTATCTGTATTTTAGCGCATTTATCTTCAATTTTATATAAATAGCAGTAATTTAAAAAAAACGTGATTTATTCACAGGATTTTTGCAGATGTCTTTGCTTATTGCAAAATATGTGTATGTATTTTTTACATTAGTCAATTTGAAACCAGTACTATTTAATTTTTGGTAAATCTAACTTAGTGTGTATACCTCGTCACTCAATTATAGTAAAGTACTGAGGGTTAATTAAAATAGATAGAATTTTCCTTTTGAGAAAATCATCTAACTATTGGCCTCCGAATTCTATCATTTTTTGGTTCTGACGCAGACTTGCAGAACTTAATCCGACAGAGAAACATCAGACACTTCAGCACGATTAACTGATACTTCGTTCGCAAAGTCAAAATTAAATAACAAACTTAACAACTTAAATAATTTAGCTTAATAAAAATTTTATTATTTTCTCCACAGCAGAACTCACCGAAATTCAGCCACTACCTACCGTTCGTACAACTTGTAGGAATACTGTGAACTTATTGAAAACTTGTTAAGAACCTCTACTCTATTACATCTTTCACTGAATAATTTTTTTA
Organism: Belonocnema kinseyi; assembly: GCF_010883055.1. NCBI lineage: Eukaryota > Metazoa > Arthropoda > Insecta > Hymenoptera > Cynipidae > Belonocnema > Belonocnema kinseyi. The sequence goes on from NC_046660.1 coordinate 149,850,533, forward strand.
ATGAACGTGGTTAGGATTTCTAAACGATCGAATTTGATAAATTATTAAAAAATGTTTATGTAATTACATGTAGGCATCTGGACTAAAAGGGCCCGCATGGCCGTTAAGGGGTTAATTTTAGGGTCAGATTCACATATTGTAAGAAAATGCCTAATAACATGTTAATCTATTTCATTTTCAATGAACAAAGAAATACAACTCTCAATTCATACGCACTTACGGAGTCACACCAAACCCGCACGCATACGACTTTTCCGAATGCAACCCATATGAACCTCCATTTACTTTTCTTTCAGGGTGAGTGTTGTGTTTGGTATGCTCTAGAGTGTGCACTAACATTGAAAGACATTTTTTATTTTTCAAGTCGTTTGTTATCAATGAAAGGAAAATTGCAGGAAAATTACAGGAACAAAATGATAGAGGGGTATTTACTGAATATTTGCATTGTTAGTAAACTAGTCAGTAAAACTGAAAATGTATATAAGTCATCATGCCTAATAAGTTTTTCTTACCAAACTTCAGTGGTGGTAAATGACTGCAGCTATGCATTCCACTATCCTCTGGTCTGGAGCAAATGTAATCCTGACCTTGGTTCTCATAGTATTTTTCTAACCAACTGAAAATCAGCAAGAGAATTAATTTTTCACCTGTAACCGAATCTATTTTATTCAATTAGTACATCTCAGTTTTCTTGTGTAATCCACATTTTTAAGGCAGAATACTACTTCTCAGATTTTTATCTTTTAACAAT
>NC_046660.1:149851383-149859418 GCF_010883055.1 Belonocnema kinseyi
AAATCGCGGTAAAATTTCAGCCACAACCACGTCTCACAACCATGAGATAGGTGGTTACAGTCTGTAAACAACCGCCTTCTGCATTTTTCCCGCAAGTGTCCTAGCATATTGTTGACACGCAGAGATGCTTTTTAGGCTATTAGCAAGTGAAAGCTTGGCACCTCCAAGAGCGCCGATGATAAGGATGACTAGTTTAACAGAATATTCCGGGTACGGTCGTTACAACTGCCTTATAAGGCCTCGATACCTCTCTTTCTTTTCATTCTCCTTGGCTATGATGTTTTTGTCAGCTGGTACCGAAAATTCGACAAACAAAATGGTTCACTTCTCGAAGTCAAGAAGAACCATGTCGGGCATCGAGTGAGCAACAGAAACAATTGTCGAGAATATGAAGATGCAGTATATGCGGCACTTCCCACTCTCGACAATTGAGTCGATTTCCCTAGGAGCATTTAGAGGAGTGATATTAAGGTTAATGCCGTAAGAGTGACACAGATAGTAATAAAGCACTCTTAGTGCCGCATTGTGCCTTTGAATGTTGGTCGTTCCCGCGTGAGCTTGACAACCAGATAGTATGTGAGCTAAATGCTCGGGGTGTGCATGGCCCGCCCTGCAGTTATCATCAGGAATGCCTTGGCTCAAAATCTGGCGACGGTATGTTAAGGTGGAAATGACACCGTCTTGGCATGCCAAAATGAAACCCTCCATACCAGACTTGGATCCGGGCGATTTAAGGAAAGCAAACGTTAGCTGACAAGACATTGACTGATCCTTCATATTTCTGTGGAAGATACCGTGCATCATCTTATCGAGGAGCTGTTCGCGAAAGTTTTTCTTTTGTGCTTTCTTAATCCGGGCTTTCAGGAGTGAGTACTCGAGATAGATAAGATTTGATGCATTTTGCTCACCCCTAATACTGAAGTTAAGTCCGAGTATTTCAGCAGCCTCCTCCGCTGCTTTGTACAGAAACGCTCCTTTGCCCACTTCTTCGTGATTCCTAACCATTTTAAGAAGAGGGTCTCTTCCATTTGCAACTCTGTGTGCTGCACCCAGAATAATCCTATTGTGAAGACATTCAAGATTCAATATTCCGCGACCACCTTGACGGCGGGAGATGTACAGTCACGGAACGAAAGACTTAAGATGCATGCTTTTGTTTATGTGCATAACCTTTCTTGTCCCGATATCAAGGGATCTGCGCTCGTTCTTGGTCCATGGAACTACTCCAAATGAATAGAGTACTACCGGGACGGTAAGCAGGTTCGTTGGAGATACTTTGTTCTTTGCTTACAGTTCCGAAGACCGAATCTGCCGGATGAGACGTTTGTATCTGCTTCGGAAAGTATCCTTTATAGATGTTACATCCTGAATGCGGCTCTGTGGCACGCCCAGGTATGTATAAGTCTTTTAGCGCAAAGGTGTCGTATAGCGCTTCTATCAAAAATCTCAGGATCTTCAGGGATGCATTAAGTTTTCTTCGCTTCAAATAAACCTTGGCGCATTCGTCTAACCCAAATTCCATTCTAATTTCCATAGTATATCGTTCGACAATCCCTAGAGCTAGATGTAGTTGCTCTTTGTTTTTAGATCTTTTTAGATCTTTGTTCAGAGGAGCGGGCTCATGGTGTCGCTCTGAAAGACACCTCTCTGAAAAGTGACCTTGTTAGTTGTCACAAGATTTTTTCCAGATGAGATAGTAAATCTGGTTTTCCAAAGGGGCATCAATCTCTCTATGCACCTAACTATTTGCGAATGAACCTTTAAGATTTCCAAGAGACGGATGATAAGTCTATTGGAGGTCGAATCGAAAGCTTTCCGATAATCAATCCAGGCCATCGATAGGTCACGCTGGTAGAATGCTGCATCTTTGCAGACACATCAATCGATGAGAAGATTCTTCCGACATCTCACTACGTCTTTCTTTGAGTCTCATTGTTCATACATTTCTTGCCACACAAGTTCAATTGCCCGGACAAACCTATCATTTAGGGTAGCTGTGAATATCTTATACAGTGTGTTCAGACAAGTGATTGGCATGTAATTCTTCGGGTCAGCTAAGTTGCCTATTTTCGGCAGAAGTCCCGGTGCGGAATAGTTCTTCATCCCTCTTAATACTTTTTCACCTCCTCGGTAGTGATGGGTGGGCATTCTTTATCAGATTTTATGAGGGTATCTCATAGCTCATTGAAACTATTTATAATTTCTGAGTCTTCGTCCAGTCTATGCTGCACTTCGTAGACTTCTCTCCAAAATACTTCGACCTCCTCTGGTTTGGGCGGGTGTTCAACAATAACCGGAGGGTCTTGGAAGAGTCGAGATGGGTCAGAGAGAAACTGTTGATTTTCTCTGACCTACCTCTCCCTCCGCTCTAGACTTCTCTTAGCGTCAGATAGTATCCGTATTCTTTCAACAATATTCTGCCTGCTGGTCAGCAGCTTTGACTTGTTAAGTGTGTGATAACGGGTCCGGAGTACGCGCGCGAACTTTCGAACCTTGATGGTAAAATTCGTGCCGGATGTGATGTAGTCAATCACACACTGAATGCGGGACGCGTACTGTCTTGCCCAGCCTATCTTTATGGCAAGTTGATGCATTCGTCTTTTGGTCTTATGATCAACCGTTGGTTTTGTTTTACGGTTCGCATCGGCCAAAGCTCTCGCTGCATTATACACACAATAATTGATAGCCCAAAGGTCGGATTCTTCGGAAAAATGTCCACAAAACTCGTCATCCATTTCAGCCAGATATTTAGGCTTGAGAGAAACCTTGGTGTTGATGTTTCTCCGGGTCGTAAAGCATCGCTCTTCATCTATTGGATGCCTGCCCGCGGATTGTCTCATTGTCGCCTCTCTTTCTCTGTTGCCGGCTTGTTCTAGCTGTGGTAGAGTAGGCGTTCCGCTTACATAGCCCCTTTTTCGAAGTAGTTCAGCATGGTTTCGCAGACGTTGCTGCGAAAAGTGCGATAGCTCTGGGTGTTTCTCGCACCATAGAGCATGCAGTCGTGCCATGTAACCCCTTTAAGGGGCCACACTCGCATTGTAGCACTCTAGCAAGTCGTGATTCAGTTGCTCCGTCCACCCAAAGGTCACGAGATCCCGCCGATCCATCGCATTGAATCCATTTTCATTGGCTCCCCCAGCTCTAGATTGGTCGGCATTGTTGGCCGACCCATTTTCGGGAGCCCTGCGCGTTCTGTTGTTTTGAATCGCACTTACTACAACTATGTTTGGTGTTGTCATTGTTGTTCCCACGAGAAGCTAAGGAAAGGGGTTCGTCCATCCTTGTAGAGCCCCGCATGCAAGGATAAGGCTGCTTACTCTGAGTGGTCGCCCGGTATCCCAAAGTCACCGTTCGAGACACCTCACCCAGGTGCCATTCAGCTTTCGGCACGGTTTTCACACTTCCGCTTGGGGGTTAATTCCTTCGGGACTACCCCTGGACAATTGTCCGCGACTGCCTATTTATTTTTGTAACTATATTCAGCAGAAACCCTTGGTACAGGGACCCTCTATCCGCAACCCGAGGACGCATTCGGTGGCTTTGTCATAGGCCCTTCGGTATATATATAATATCAATTTATCTTTGGTTTTCATTATCTTAAAACTATTTTATAGAATTGTCACTTATTATAATCTAACAAATATGTTTGATGACCAAGCAGACAAACGAAATTGATATATAAAACTATTAACTAATTTCCCTGCTCAAAAGTCCTACATCCATAATAAAGTATTATTAAACAATCGTATAATTAAACAAAATGTATCATTGCTCAGTTATCGACGCGACACTTGTAACTAAAATTTTACTAGAATTCATGATTAATTCTAGAATATGTCGACGTGAAAATAGTTTTAAAAAACACACTCGAATATTTTTTTAAATCAAAAATTCAATCAATGAAACAGATTAGCGTTGTGCAAAGTCGGCAAATATTGAACTTCATGTAATGTGCCTACCATTTTTGCACGCAATTCATACACAAAACTTTATTAATCCAATAGAATGGAGAAATCTAACTTAAGTCCTTGCAATTTACCGTATCGAGCCTCTCATTGTGTGGTGTTAATTTCTTTAATGTTCCTTTAAAATCCAAATCTTTTGCCTGTCCCTACCTGCTCAGTTTGAGTTAATGGTAAAAAAACAAATGTCACCTGCTTTATTTTTCCCAGGCGAAAATCGGATATTGTAGCATCGGGATGCTGGTTAGCGAGCAATTTTAAATGAAAGGGACTCCATCTTGGCCCGAGCAGGTAACGACAAAAAAAAGTTACGGAACATCAAGTTATTTTTGGGAATATTGTAATTAGATGGAACTTTATAGTCTCGCGAGTATCACTGCTACTCTCCCAGAAACCTAGCCCCCAAAATATAATAAGTGAGTGGATTTCATCACATATTTGATGATTTATTGATTTAAATTGATTTGCTATACTAATTTATAAGATAATAATTATTATTGATAACGAAATTATTTTTGCGGAGCAATCAATTACCCCGTAAAACTCCCTCTTCAAAATATTAGGCCTACTAGGCTGAATGGCAGACATTGGCCTCTCTCTTTGTTGTTCAAATTTCAATATACAGATAAATTTCAGAACCTTGAGAATTGCCAAACCCCGCATAGTAGGAGAAATCTGAAGATTCTGGCTGAAAATATGATTGGGGATTTGTCTTTTATTTAAAAAATGACTATTTAAGCCATTCACGTAAAAGGAACCTGGAAACAAGGTTGAATTTTGTAATTTCAGAACACATAAATTATCGTTTCGGATAAGATGAATACATATCACTCCGAAAAAATATCTGCACTATTAAAAAATAAAAACAATTTGCTATTTATCTCTTTTCTTTTATTATTTCATGAAGTCTAGAGATGAGTACTAACAGTGGGGGGGGGGGGGGGTGTCAAGAATTGGTGCTCTTACTCTACACACTATAAAAAAAATGTGTACCGAGTCACGCGTTGTTCTGTTTAGCCTGCGCCACTCGTTCAGTGGTAAATGGCCTATCTACGACCAGACTATCACTAGTTCAAATCTTTTACTCGACATTTTTTTATATTGTTCGCATTGTAAATATGTCAAATAATAATTTTTAATGCTCTCCCGGTGATAATTTTTTTTCCAAAATGGTAAAATTATTGGGAAATAAGTATCATGCAGACACTTTTTGATTCATTTATTTGCATAATCGTAATTTATCGTAATTTATTTTCCTCGTTGTCGAAACACTTTATGTTCCAAATGTTTTCACGACGAATAGCACCCAAAAATATGTTAAGAGCAATAAATACATTTTTTACCTACTTAGATGATTTAAAATTTAAACAATATTTAAAAAAATTATTTTAACCATTTTTAAGGCATATTATGTTAGAAATTCTGTGCAAGAAAGGAAAATTATAAAAGTTTGCATCTTGGTCATTTCTAAAAACTTTTCTCTTTTTTAAATATGAGTATAGAAGCCAAAATATCTTTAATGCACATTTTAAAAAGAGTTCAATTGTAGTCCAAACTTGCCCATATATGGTAAACAATCCTTTTTGGGAATGAGGGTTGAATGGTAAATTAGTAAATGTCAGTTAATTTTTCTATAACCATAATTTACATTAAAATTATTCAGTAAATTAATAATTTCAAAAAGTAATTACTGATTAAAAATATACAATTTTAGATAATTAAAAAAAACATTTGCAAAAGTTACATTTTGCATCGTTTCAACCTAAATTCCTAATTAATTCCTCAATTTTATTTCTGGCTATTAATTCATATTAATATTTAGTTTGGTAACAATAAACTATATTACCATTATTATTATATTTTAGTGATGGAAAACTGTAATTTTTTATTTTGTTTTATTACACCAATTGTTTATCATAACTAGAACTTTAAACGTACATTGTTTTAAAATCCAATTAGTTAGCAGTTCTTATGAATATGTTGGCACATTTTCTAAGATGTGCAGTGTTTGTATATATTTTTAATAATATAATTTATCAGACACATGAGACAACTGAACAATCCCGAAAAATCAAATTTCCGATACTGAAAAATTCCCGAATAATAAAATCCCCGTGAAAAGTGTCCGAATTATGAAATACCTCAATTATATAAATTAAAAATGGTTGTTTTTTATAAATAATGATTATGTATTTATTACAATACACAATGATCAAATATCTTTCAAAGAAATTTGTTATCATTGTTTAAAGTGTGTGAAAATTATTTCTTGAATATAAAAGAACAATAATTGCATAAAAATTGTATAAAGAAATTAATTAAAAGACACATGCTCCTCGAATGGAAACCCTACTGAAAAGAATCTTTGAGTATATACTAAAAATTCTTTAGGTCAAAGAATCTCAAAGAAATTCTCCGCAGGCACTCAGGTAGATATTTCTAAAGGTCCAGGAAGCTCGTTTAAATGGTCTGAAGGCTTTAAAATATCCTTTCCGAAATTGAAATAAGAATACGATCATAAATAACAAGCAGATAGGCTATCTCAATAGAGTAGTCGACACTCAAGGATCCTTTGTTAAGCTTTCGGATTAAAATTTAGGAGTAGATTTTTTAAAAATTCATAGTTAACAGCCTAAAACATAATAATTCGGAATCTATGGGTTTCGATGACTTCAGATATCTAACTTTTTTTTTAATGCCTAAAATTGGAATTAATAGAACGTTTCTCGTAAATGGAATGAGATACGCCAAAAAAGGCAACATTTTTGAATTCAACTAGAAAATTGTATATCAGTATATAAGTTATAATTATAAATAAGTATAATAACAAAATTCATCAATTAAAAAAAAGTGTTAATCATTTGAAGAGAAATTTAAAAAGGGACAGCGGATTAGCCACGACCAACTACTGTAAATGACTCTGCCCGCCCGGTATGTGACGAATACAAAAGGAACATTATATTACCGTCGCACCACTCTTAAAACGACCACTAAAAGGATCTTGGAAAGGACCCAAATAGCTCAAACTATCTCCGAGACTATTATGTTTCAAATAGACTTTGTTTATAGACTCAAATGGGCCAAGCTATTTCGCTAAAGAAAACTCAGAGATTTCTTTCGGTAGGGAACAGAAATTTCTTCCTAAATTTTCGCCGAACCTCATGATATTTAACAACAAACTTTTCATGATTTTAATCAGTTTTTTTTCTTTGATTCAACGGTTCGATTGTTGAGAACATTTAAAAAAAATTTTTTCATACTATGCACATTTTAAAACAAAATTGATGATTCAGAAATACATTATTTTTAATAATTGTTATTTGAAAAATCATCATATCGATGGTCCGTACGACGACTAGCACCATTCAGCGTTTGAAGAAAACAAACACAGCTCGATGCTCCAAGCGAAGTGTAGCACAATTCAAAATTCCTTAAAGAAGAGTAAGACCACACTTCGAGCACTCGTAAAGCTAATAGGCCAGACAACGAAGGGGTCTTAAAACACCTGCTAAAATTCAGTAAATTTGGGGAGGGGGGTGGGCGCTCGAGCCGCCATATTCCAATATGGCGGCCTATTTCATGTTTTGGATTTTCCTTGGAAACAGCTATTTTTAGAGCAAAATAGTTATATAGTAAAACACTCTAAATTTTCTTCTGAATAAAAAAGGTTATGTAAAAGATTGCCATAAAGTGAATAGTTTGTCCGGAAAATTGAAAAGATTGAACATTTTTGGAAGTTCATTATTTTTGCATTTATGAGCGATTGTCTCAGTGAAAACGATTGCAGTTTATTGTTTCGAGCTTGGCCGAAGGTAAGCTACCGTGTAATATTGATAATTATGTTGTAGCTACATTATTTATTTAATATTGGAAATTATTTTGATCATTTTCAACGCTTAATTTGAAGAGGTTGCTTTCATTTCTCGAAGTAGGGGCTTTATCATTTACCTTCCTTATGTCTTAACAACGCATCTGCAAATTTTTGAAATTTTAAATTAATTTTTTGATATTAAAACCGCCTTTTTCCGAACCTGTGTCAGAACTCTCGAAAAATCCGAGTTGAGCCTGGGGGG
>NC_046660.1:149859518-149894593 GCF_010883055.1 Belonocnema kinseyi
ATAGACCTTTTCCAAGGTCTGCAAATTTTTGAAATTTTAAATTAATTTTTTGATATTAAAACCGCCTTTTTCCGAACCTGTGTCAGAACTCTCGAAAAATCCCAGTTGAGCCTGGGGGGTGAAGTAATAACGATGTATTTCCTGCAGGCCCACTTTTTTCTTCAAACGGTAGAAAACATAATGCACCCATCGTAAATAATCTTAACTCCTTCCATATGCCTGGGACCCTTCGAAATGCATTTCCCAGGGCATGAAGCGACCACAGTCATGTGGCCACAGGCGACTATCAGCGTCCCTCTTCCGCCAAAGCAAATACACGAGGGCAAGCGAGAGAGTAACGGACTTGTTAGTACAGTCAAGCACAGTAATTTCTATTTTTGTAAGAGAACCTTTCTTCTCCCGCTAACATTTCACGCCTATAAAACGTGTTTTCTGTATGCGAAAAAAATCATATCATCACAAATTTTTGTATGAAGCATTCCAAAGGTGCTCCAATGATCTTATCAAAATTCAGTCATGATCGGATTAAGAGTAAGCTTATAATCAAGCTTTACAGTTGACAAATAAATCAAACAAATTTTCAACTAGTTCCATTTTCAACTAGAGAGAAGAACTTTTAAACAAAAATGTAATGTTTCTCAAATTTGTTTGCGTTTTAAGTTTAGAATTTTCATTTACAATCACAACTCTTTAGCTGGAATACGTCATTGTGCATATAAGAAAATGAAATTTTAAATTGAAAACGACATTTCAAGTAAAGAAAGGCATTTTCAACTACAATAATTAATCTTCAATAGATAAATTCTTTTTAATGAACTTAAATAAAAGTGTGTATTTTTCCCGATGGAATATACAAAAAATTGCATGAAAAAGTTTTTAAATGTGGTTTTTTTCACAAAACCTAAATTTAAGATTGTATGTCAGAATCTGGTTTGTTGCTTTTAAAAAAAAAAGATATTAGTTAATCTATGAAAGAAGAAGAACTCCTTTATTATTTTGTATTTATTCAAAAAGTTTTAGGATGAGAAATATGATCAAAAGAATGTTGCCCCAAATAAATGTAAATCAGATTGTAGACAATTTCTTATCACGAATGTTTATTAAAAGATATTAATTATTTTTTTAATTTATCTGCTATACCATCAGAGATTGTACCTTACGGACAGTAGATCAACCCTCCAAACCTTAAAGGCAGAAAATCCACACAATATCGATCAAGTTAAGAATCTTCAATAACAGAAAATGTTTAACGTCTTAATAAGACTAGATGGAAAATAATATTTTCAAATTAAAATTATTTCTTGAAAAAAAATCCTACTCCATCTTCACCTAGCTAAAAATTAACGTTATTTTCTTGAATTAAGAGTTCTTATTCTGATCCCTCTAATAGCTTAATTAGAAAAGCATCTGACCGGAAATCAGAAGTTTTTTGGTTCCTTTCCCAATGGAGTGAAGATGGAGTAGGATCTTTTTTTTCAAGAAATAATTCTGATATTAATTATATATTATGTACTATTATCAGTTATTATGGCATATGTTATCGAAGAGAACCGCAATTGTTAGCGCTTTTCCCATTAGTTGCAAAATTAAAGATAATCAACATCCTAAAATGAGATTTCGTTGTAATCTCTTTAGTAAAACAGTTTTTCATGGAAAAACCTTATTATTGGTAAAGACGTTGGTTATGTAGTTCTGTATTCAGGGTGGCCGTTTTAAACGAAGAAAAAAATTCACGGTCATTTCCGGGTTTCAAAGTTTCTTAACCACACTTTTTTTTATTGAATTGCTTTATAATATCCACTTGAAAAATGGAAGTTACTAACAAGTTTCAATGAAGTAATTTTAAATAAAATGCAGATAAACTACTAAATTAAGAATTTTAAACTTTTGAAAATCAATGAGTACAAAGATTCAGATTCAATTCTATGAATATAAATCTACGTCATCATTTTGAATTCATTCAATTAAAGAATCCGTTAACTTTTCAATTTTTGAAATTACATTAATTTAAATAATTTTAAGATAGAACAGCTGAAAAATGGACTTTAAATTATATAAAATAATTTCAAGTTTTCTATTAATTTTCAATCTTTTCAAAACTTCCAAACAATTATTGTAATGACTCAAATTTCGTCTAGAAATAACAAGGGTCCAATTGCTATTTAAACATCTAAATTCAAAGTTTCACTCAGACATTAAACCTTTCTTTTTAAATAACAATCAAAATAGTAACGTTCAAAGCTCAAAAGATATTCAAAATTTTAACGATTTAAGTTTTTCCAGGTAAAGAATTCAATTTCAAATTGTTTATTTTTAAATATTCGGTTTTGATTTATTCGGCTTGAGTAAACAGTCAAATATTGATAAATATAAAATAATTATTATTGTTTGTAATAAAAAAAATTTAAAATAGCATGAATTCATATTTCACACTGAGCCAATATTTTAAATTTATTGAAGGCGTTTAGTTGCAAAATACATTTTTCCGAAGTAATTTTTTAATTAAAAATAGTTTATAAAGTTTCAGTCGGATGTTTGCGGTTTCTTAATGATTGAGACTCGAGTTGAAACAGTTTAATTTTTAACGTTAAAAGCTGAAAATTTCGAATTTTTAACGGATTTCGAATCGTTTTGACTAATCAATTATTCGAACAATGATTTATTAATATTTACAGTTTGATCCAATAAAAATACTTCTTATCAAGAATTGGCAACTTTAAACGCTTTCAATTTTCAATTCTTTAAATCTTCAATACTGCTATTTTTAAATTCTTTAAATTCAAAATAAAAATCTAAAGCCGAAATTTTTAAGTAAAACATTTCCAAATTACACATTGAAGACTAAACGATGAGATAATTGAAACAATTAAAAATTGAACTAGTTATTTTTAAAACTTCTGAAATCGAGCTGGGCCACATTTTTCTTCAAAATATTTTTAAAATTCCGGTCAACAAATAAATTCACTGTCATTTCGACGGTTGCCCGGTCCAGCAGCCAGCCTGTGTACACAAACATATTTTCAAAAATGATTCGCGTCTCGCAGCCACCACTGTTAGTTTAGGTGACACTGACTCATCTACCAGTGCGAACAAAAGAGGTAGACACCTGTCCCTGAAGCAGGTAATAGGAAACTGATTTTACTTCAAGAAATGACCAAATACCCAAAACTGTGCACCTTTTGTAGGCTACACTTTAAACCTATGTAAATTTTGTATGACTTTCAGGTTAAATTTAAATTTAGAACTTGATTATAAGCCTAGTTTTAATCTGATCATTACTAAATTTTGATACGATCATTGGAGCACCTTTCGAATGCTTCATGCAAAAATCAGTAATGATATGATTTTTTTCTAATATAAAAAACGCGTTTGATAGACGTGAAATGTTAGCGAGAGAAGAATTCTTGTTAGATTATCTTCATAATTATTATTTTACAAATGACTTTCTATATAAACAACAATATATGTGAAGCCAGAAGTATTTTGGAAGAGTGTCGTAAAAAAGGTTTAAATTCACTTCAGAGCTTGACTATAAGCTTAATTTTAATCCGATCATTAGTGAATTTTGATACAATCATTGGAGCATCTTTGGAATGCTTCATGCAAAAATCAGTAATGATATGATTTCTTTCTGATACAAAAAACGCGTTTGATAGACGTAAAATGTTAGCGGGAGAAGAATGAAGATACAAAAATGGTTATTTTATTATCTCCCCCTTGAAGTATTAATCTGAATTATTTCATGGAATGTTAATAATTTTCTGTTCTTGTTAGATTATCTTCGAAATTATTATTTTAAAATGACTTTCTATATAAACCACAATAGATGTGAAGCCAGAAGTATTTTGGAGGCGTGTCAAACAAAAGGTTTAAATTCAATTCAGAGCTTGATTGTAAGCTTAATTTTAATCCGATCATTACTGAATTTTGATAAGATCATTGGAGTACCTTTGGAATGCTTCATGCAAAAATCTATAATGATGTGATTTTTTTCTGATACAAAAAAAAGCGTTTAATAGACATGAAATTTTAGCGGGAGAAGAAAGGTTCTCTTGCAAAAATAGAAATTACTGTGCTTGACTGTACTAACAAGCCCGTTAATCTCTCGCTTGCCCTCGCGTATAGACCTTTTCATTTCAATTCGGAAATAGATAGTTCACATGCGTGGCCGCCATGACAGTTCCCGCGAATTCAAAAGTTTCGGCCCTACTCTGTAAAATGTACGTAAATTGAGAGTTTTTATTTTTTTTTTAATGTGATAATTTCGTATTTAATGAAAATTGAAAGAATAATAGTGTAGAGTATCTCAAAAGTGATTATTACGAAAAAATCTATTGTATGGAAAGTGAGTGCAAGCAAAGATATTAGATGTTTGGGTCAAGATTTGTTGGTTATGATTTCCATAGCGTGAGTCGCTGAAAGTGTAAGGCGTGCGAACACAAGAAACATGAGTGCAATAGTACCATTCCCTACAGTAATTTTGAATGAAAAAGATGTGCCAGGAGCACAATTAGTGCCAAATTTAAGTGTTGAAGGGCACAGCAGTGCACTACTAAGAAGATGGTTGCAGTGTCGGAAGCAAAGAACTAATGGAAAAAAGAACGAGTTAATGAAGAAGTGAGGTTATGTTTTGGTAAACATACTTTGTTTGTGAAGATTATTCTAATATTTTAAATGCGCAATTTTTCCATCTGTTTAAAATTCCACAATAAGAATAAGACAGCCTATAAACTTATTTACTTCTATTTCTATAGCGACCGTCACACAGTTTTCTATTCTCTCAAAGAGAAAGTGTTTTCAGTATGTTTAATTCCTTCTAATTCTAATGGTAACACACATCAAAGAGGTACTTTTGATTCCTCAGAAGTGGTGATACTTTGATTTTATTTAATTGCTTCTAATAAGTTCACAAAATATGTGTGATAAGTTGTTTTAATTCCTTCATGCGGAATGTAAACTCTGAAATTTTTATTCTCACCAATTCAACTCTGCCTCTTCAGAGTTAAAACTATTAAAATTTACAAATTTGCATAGATTTGTTTCTTGCCTTTTTTAAGACGTTTAAATAAATTATCAAAATATAAATAAATATAAATTTAAATATTTTTCGAATTTATAAATCATAAAAAGAAGTAGAATTCAACTATTTTTTTTAGAAAATTAAGTTTTTGTTTACAATTCTTCTTTTGGCGTTGGAAAGTGAAGTAGAATCTTCTTTACATAAAAATTGTACTATTTAATATTTCTTTTACAATTTATCTGCTTAACAAAAAGTTCCATCTTTCTTGAATTCACTATTTTGTAGAAAATGTACGTCTTTTTAAAAGTTTATGTTTTGGTTTTGAAAAATAAACTACATTCATTTCTAGATTGAAGTTCTACTAAAAGAAAAGTGTGTAGTTCTTTATTAAAAACTTATTTCTTACAGTACCAATTTCATCTTTCTTGGATAGAAATGCAACTATTTCGTACAGGGTTATTAAAATATTTTGTTAGAAATTAATTAAAGTTGCATTTTCAAACAAAAAATTAAATTTCTTCTATAACAGATAAAGTTTTAAATCAAAAAGGTAAATTTTCAAAAAAATAGTTGAATTTTCTGTTGAAAAAGAATTTATTCCCGATTTCACGATGAAGCGATGAATTTTTTCACAAGAAATAATTTTCTATCAAAATAGTTGAAATTTCAATTCAAATAGACGAATTTTTCACCAAAAAGGATAACTTTCTAACAAAATTGTTGAATTCCCTGGCAAATAGTTGCATTTTTATAGAAAAAATAGGGAATTTACCTTAAAGCAGAAGAATTTTTTATTTGAAAAACGTTGAATTTTCATTCAAAAAAGATTCCCGTTAACTCAGTGACATCAAAAATTTAATTTTTGCAACGAAAAAAGTAAGTTTCTGCGAACAAATTTGAATTTTCAATCCAGAAAGACGTATTTTTCAACAAAAATTCACTTCTTGTTCAACTCATTTCAACTAAAAAACGTGTGTAGTTCTTTGATAAAAACTTATTTCTGATAGTATAAATTTCATCTATCTCGGATAGAAATGCAACTATTTCGCACAGAATTATTCAACTATTTTTTTAGAATTTAATCCTTTTTTTTTGCAAAACTTAGCTTTGGATTGAACATTTAAATGTGTTCGTAGAAATTTATTCTGTTTTAAAGTCAACTGTTGGTGGAGAAGTAAAAAATTTAGTTCAAAAGTCATCCTTATTGATAAAAATGTCTTTTTTTTGGGTTTATAAATACAATTTTTTTCGCGGAAACTTATGTCCCATGTAAATATATATATTTTTACTTTTTGGTAAAAAATTAGACAGGGTTATTAGACATTATCAGGCAGGGCTTATAATCCGTTACGTAATTTATGTACGGCCCCTCTTGTGTTTCACTGGAAAATAATACACCTTTTTTACAGGGTCAAAATGTGTATTAGGACTGGCAAGCCTGTACACCCGTACATAGATAATGGCAAGTGGCTCGCCATGAAAGAGCAAAATGTGAGGGCCAGGGCTTTGCGGGACAAGAAGATAAACGAGTTTCCTGTACTTTGGTCGAAGTTCCGTCACAGGAAATACCTGAAAATTACAATTATGGCTCCATCTTCAACCATTTGGTGTCCTCATGCATTCTAAGAGAAGAAGAAAATAATAATTTTTCGCATGGAAATAAAGAAAATGTCACTGAAGATTACAGTACAGCCAAACCGCTTAATAGAGGTCGACAGTACTTCGACTCTGGGCACGTAACGAACATGTAAGATTCTGTCACGATTGAAGAAAACCAGTATTGTGTCAAAGCAAATGTCTTGACTTCGTACAAAGTTAATTTAAAGTACAAAGTATTCATTGTGTTGGAGAAGCAGACAGGGGATGTGCTAGATGCGCGATGCCAGTGCAAGGCCTCATCTATGGGACGATGCAGTCACGTAGCAGCACTTCTGTATTCTGTCCTAGATTTTATAATGATTTTAAAATCTGACGAAGCATGCACGAGCACATTGTGCAAGTGGAATAGAGGCCGGAAAAGTAAACTGCCGGTCAAAGTAGATGAGAACCAGTATAATAAAAAAGTTAATCCTGTGAAGATGAAATCCTTCAATCCTTGCCCCGGAGAAAATATTCAGTTCAGCATTGCAGGAGTGAATTCTTTTATAGCCACAGTTCAAAAAGAATATAAAGCTTGGACAGCTGGACCAATGTGGGATATGCTGTTGGAACGCGATTATGAAGATTACCAGTTCGATCTGTCACGGAAGAGTGATATGCTGGAGATGGTGAGAAATCTTCAAAACTCACTTTTGTTTGGTGCGAAAGGTCCTTTGGAAATAACGGACGGTTTGCAGGGTAGTTCTGAAAAGTGGAAGAAATTGAGGCAGTTATTAATTGCAGCTTCCAACATCAAAACATTTACGCTGCCAAAAACGAAGCAACAATTGTTTAATCTGGTGGAACGGCATTTGTGGAATGCGCCCACACCAATTTTTTTTTCAGTCATTAGATTACGGAAGAATAAATGAGGACGTTGCTAAAAAAGAATACGAAAATGTCAGAAGAAGCATGTCTTTTGAAATTCAGGATATCGGTTTATGAGTGAACCCGAAGTACCCCGGATTGGGGGCATCGCCTGATGTTCTTGTTTACGACCCGGTAACAAAATCGTCTCCCTTCAGGCTATTGGAAATAAAATGCCCAGAAGTGTTAGAAAATTTGAAACCAACAGAAATTTATAAGTTAAAAAAAGACCAATTAGCACGTTTCTGTTGCACTCTAGATGGCGAGGAATTAGTCTTGAAACAGAGTAATGATTATTACTATCAGATCCAAACACAAATGATCGTAACGGAACGTACGTGGTGCGTTTTCATGTTTGGAAGCCTCTTGATTTTCATGTTCAGAGGATAAATATTGATCATGAATTTGTCAAAAAAGTTACTGATGCTGCTATGCAGTTCCATACAAATATTTTAGCTCCAGAATATTTCGAAATGCGTGTACCGAGGGAATTAATACCCTTTGATTTTTCGTTTCAAGACTGACTTCTCGTGTCTAAAGTAGCACAAGGCGAAGCAAATCGAATCGTGCAATGTTACGTTGAACATTAGATATCTTAAACAATTTATCATAATAATTGGAAATGCGTTTACAGAGGGAATTAGTAAGTTTACTTTTTCGTTACAAGACTGATTTGTCGTTCCATAATTAGTACAGAGCAAAGCAAATGAAATCTTGCAATATTTATTTTAAGTCACATATATTAAAACATTTTTAATTGTATGGTAGAAATGAAAGAATTACTACAAAAGGGAGATACCTGCAACATCCCTGATTAATGTACAACTTCACAGCAATTAAATTCATGTAATATTATGCATAAGATGTTAATAACACGAAATGCTACATCGACTGATTCCGCGTTTTGAAAAAATTAAAAGGACAAGCAATTATACTCGTGTAATATTAAATTTAAGAGGTTACGTGTACTAAACGCTAAATCGACTGATTCAGCGTTTCGAAAATAAAAAAAAGCAATGGAAGTCGTGTAGCATCAAATTGAAGACGTTAATTAGTTAATTAGCCGTAGTAAATTGTAATGGAGCAGTTTAAGCTCCCATTATGAGGCTGCAACTTTGGAGGAATGTTTAGAGTAAGTTGTGATGTTGCACACATCTACCTGAAAGTGTAATCAATAAATGATTGGGCCTAACTCGTGCCATCCTTGTTAAATTAAAAAAGGAATACATTTTACTTTTAACTGTCAAAACCTACCTCTTTTACTAAAGTACCTTTACGTATAGAAAAAAGATCAAATATTGCAAAAGATTGTTTTATTCCTTCATTCAATTACATTAGAACTAGTAGGAGAGACAAACGAACGATTTACATTAGAAATTACGTGGGAAGTAGTATGAGAGACAAACGAACGTCCGACATTAAAGATTACATTAGAAATAGTACGAAAAACAAACGAACGATTGACATTAAAAATTACCTTAGAAATAGTACGAGAAACTCGACTGAGACGAATCGACTGAGTAAAAGTTAACGAAAGCATTCATTTAACCTATTTTTCACAATTAAATCTTTTCATAACTTATAAATTCGAAGAATATTCAAATCCTATTCTTATTCTTTATTCAGCGCTTATTACCGGCTTAATAAGAATTATACAACTTATCCCTCGTCATTATACAATTGGTTCTTGAAAATTTACAAGACATGCGCAAACAAACACTAATTGCGATATTATTCCTCTCATGCTTAATGGAATAGTCCTTTGCAAAATGCGAAACTGTTTTAGTCTACCCACTGCATGTTCAACGTAAATGCGTTCTTTAGCAACTTTCTTCGTTGCGATTTCCTCTTCGGCTATAAAACGATTTCTTTTTCTAAGGAATAGTGGTATGTTCAGAGATGCGCCTATACTTTCGACAAGGTCTTCGATAGTAAAGCCTCTATCTGCAAGAACAACGTCGCCGGGGTGTAAAAGATCTACTAGTTTAGATTTAATGACGATTTCGCGACCTGAAATGGCCCCTTCATAAACGTCAGAAAGAAAGCTTATGACACCGTTCGCAGTACAGCCAAGTAACACTTTAAATGTCGCATGACCTTTATACTGTGAATACAAATTTCCTTGATGCTCAAAATTCGCGGGTACCTCGCAAAAGAATTCAGTACAGTCTAAAATAACTCAAAGGTTTTTAAAGTTTCGAAATATTTTCGGTAAATATTTTGCTACTTGCCGGCGACTGGCAAACATTTTTGGCATTAAGTTTGTCGAAAAATGCAGATACAAACATTGGATCCATGTAATATTTAGAGAGCTCAATAGCCCAACACGAACTTCAAACCGGTATGACATCTTCGAGATGTAACCCACATCTTAAGCGAGTAAGAACAAGAATTAATTCCTGCAAAGTTGTTAATTTACGTCTCGCTTTATCTTTTTCGTTAGCATTGCTTTTACGACTCGAACCCCAGTAATTTAAACTATTCGCGACATCGCCGATGAACGACATTATAACCTTGATGTACTTAAAATGTAAACCTGTGTAAAAAATAAATTTATTATTATCGTTTCTTAAAGAATCTTCGAATCGCTGAGCAGGAGACTTTGAATTTTATTGAATGAGGTCTTTGAGCAGGGAAGAAGCCTGTCCCCTCTCATTACTTTCACATTCCATGTCCATGCTTTGCATCTCAGTAGAAAAATTTGGCTCTGGATCACGGAATGCTTTGACTTTTTCGAATTCGACATTAATTGAATTCGTTTCTCCGCTCTTCTCTTCTCAGACTTCCATGAGAATTGTTGATACTTTTGCTCCAAACTCCTTCTAGACTTTTGTGTTTTCTGAAAAAAGGAAATATTTATGAAAGTGACAACAAACATAAAAAATGTGTATAGATGAAAAGAACGAATAGCCAATGAAAACAGACAACATCAAAGTTGGCTGTCCTTATTTTCACAAAGAAAACTTCTTACAACTTCGAAACTTGTTAAAAAAGGAAGAGTTGTAATAGAAATCAAATGTGTAAAAAACGTTGCCGAGTACCTGGCAAATGTTAATTGTATTTAAAATAGTTTAAAAATGCTTCGAATGCTTTAAAATTTTATTTCAAAATCTTCAAACATTTATATGTTGTTCGACATTTGTAAAAAACTTTAAATTATTAAATTTTTTTTTCAGAAGTTGTAAACATCTTTCAAAATTATTCGAATTTTTCCTAAAACTTTGTTAAAATCCTGCCCAATGAAAAAAATGTCCTTACGATCTTCTATTTTCATTTTTCAGAATTTTATACATTTGCTAAAACTTCGTTAAATATTGTCTCTAAATTAATTCAAAAACATCAATAAGCAATTTCAACTTTCATACGTAATGTTTTTTTATTTTTCTGAAGCCTTTTCAAAATTCTTAAAAAGCTTCTAAATCAGTTACAATTTTTAACTAAATTTGTTTTTTTTCAAAACTTTTATATATTTCTTCAAGGTACTCCAATTATTGCTAATAAAAATAGGTGTTCGATTGTTATTTATATATAAAAATTCAACAATTAGACTCACAAGTGACATTTTTAAAAACAAAACAGTTACAATTCTACGGTTCAAAATTTAGTTGTTTTGTTTAGTTATGGATATTTAACTTATAATAATTAATTATACGGAACAGGCAGGTATTTCTAAACATGATATAATGGTTCTTTTTCTTTATTGAAAATTTTGAAATTAAATGATTTAAAAATTGATTATTTTGGACTGAAATAACATTTGAAATTCAATACAAACCTTTCATTTTAGATATTTTATTTTGAAGTTATTTTAAAATTGAAAATAGTTTATAAAGCTGCAGTCGGGCGTTTACACTTATTAAACTTAAAGTACAATTCCATTTTCAAAATCATGAATTAATTTACGTTGGCAGTTTATCAAATACAAATATTTTTTTAAACAAAAATCACAAAAAACATACTGACAAATCATAGCAACAGTTCCATAACACAATAATTCCAATGACAAGATTTACAAACACACAAAAACATTGTACTTGCCAATAAAAATTAAAAACACAATATTTACTATAATTAGTAATATTATTGATTCAATTTTAACTTAAATCATAATTATTTACACAGAAAGTAAATCTTCATATGACGATGCACTACTCTGGACGTACTGACGTTTCATATCCACAAAGTATTTTTAGGTTAGAACAGTCACAACTCAATTTACTCTTTTCTCATAAATTTTTATATTATTCTTACCTCTTTTATCGTTTTCGGCCGGCATTCTATCGGGTCTGGATACTCTTCTGTAGGTCCAGATTCTCCAAAAAAGTGTAAATAAAAAATATATGTATCCTTTGTGACGCTCCTGATTGACTTAAACATGAAATCTTTACGTCCACACAACTCACCCATTTGTTGCATTTCCTGCATGCTTCACACGTTTGTAAGTGGAAATTTATACTCGTATTATTAATTTCACCCTTTCTAAATTATATACATGGTTTAGGGAAAGAAATAAAATAAAAATCACACAATTCGATGCACGAAGCTTTACTACGACTGCCGCTTTTGCACAATACGTAGCAGCAGCTTTTATGCGCTCCAACCCTATTTTTTTCACAAATATTGGCATCGTATTATCTCCTTCCATTTCACGCACAAACACTTCGCTACGTCCTTCAAAACTTTATTTTTTTAATGAAATCACTGCATTTCCTATGCAATTGCGTGCAACAGGGCCGAAAATTAACAGGAAGATCAATTCTTTTTCGTGCATGCGCACCACAAAATAATTGAAAGGAAAAGCTCTATTTGCTTTAGCGGAAGAGGGATTCTGATAGTCGCCTGTGACCACATGACCGTGGTCGCTTCATGCCCTGGGAAATGCAGTTCGAAGGGTCCTTGGTATATGGAATGATTTGAGATTATTTACGATGGATGCATTATGCTTTCTACCGTTTGAAGAAAAAAGTGGGCCTGCAGTAAATATATCGTTATTAGTTATTACTGCACCCCCCAGACTCAACTCGGATTTTTCAAGAATTTTGACACAGCTTCAAAAAAAGGCGGTTTTTAATATCAAAGAATTAATTTAAAATTTCGAAAAATTATGGATGCGTTGTGAAGACACGAGGAAGGTAAATGACAAAGTCCCTACTTCGAGAAACGAAAGCAACTTCTTCAAATTAAGCGTTAAAAATGATCAAAATAATTTTCAGTATTAAATAAATACTTTAATAACCTTTTTTATTCAGAAGAAAATTTAGAGTCTTTTATTATATAACTATTTTTACTGTAGAAACAGCCGTTTCCAAGGAAAATCCAAAAACATGCAATAATCCGCCATATTGGAAGATGGCGGCTAGCCCCCCCCCCCCCGAAATTTACTGAATTTTGGGAGGTGTTTCAAAAACGCCTAAGGAAGCTTATAAATTATTTCCGTTTAAGCCTCGTCATTCAGCTTCGTTGGCTGGCCTATAAGTACCACTTGCGGGTGCCCGCGAAGATTAACACGACCCGCAAAGCACTGGTGAAGTGTAACACCATTCGCAAAAACCGGACGAAAAGCAAAATTTAGCAAAGTTTATTATCACTAACAATAATATAAAAGAACAGTGCGTACGTTATTTAAAAACGTTGTCAATTTGATGAGTATTTAATTTGAATAACAAAACATTAAAGGCCTTTTATTCAAAAAAGCAATAGTATTATTTGAGCTTTTTGTTGCAGCAAAATTAAATTTGATGTTAAATAGAGTCTATGATATACATCTTAAAGATATATTTGTTTTTCCTATAAAATTTAGATTACATAAATTGACAGATAAAAAACTCGTCAATTAAATCTTTAAACACCTGTCCAACCCTTTTACAACTTTTAAAACCATCAAAAATGTTCGTATACTCATTTTACCCTTTGTAAGTTATGCTAACTTTCGCCAAAGCTGTTTAAGTAATGCTACTCTTCGTCAGCGATTTATTAGTTGTGCTAGGCGTCGTCATCGCTCGCCGAGGGGTCTTACCGTTCGTTAGCGTTAAGCGAGTTCTCCTACGCTTCGTCATTGTTCGCCGTGTGGTGTTACTTTCATCCGCGTTAGCGAGTTGTGCTTCTCTTCCTCAGTTACCGGTGAGTACTGCTATTTTTTGCTAAGCTTTATGAACGCTGCTAGTTTTCGTTAGACGGCTTGAGCCGTGTTAGACTTCGTAAATCTTTTTGAACGGTGCTAGTCTTCTTACGGACCATCGACATAATAAACTGTAGCGAATTTTAATATTCAGGAAATTTTCAATTCAGGAATTTTATATTTCAGCAATTTTATAATTTTTGTAGTTTTATTTTGCGGGATTTTTCGGTCGTCCCCGGAAAAATTCCCAAGTTCAAACTTTCAAACAAATGGTGTTAAACAATTTTCGGAAGATTCGATAATATTTCAATTTAGCCCATTTGTATACGCTCATGAATCATAAAAAATGTTTTATAGCTCGAGGAGATTTAACACTTTCGGTTCAATTTTACCATGCCTTTCAGAAAGATATGTAATTTTTTAAAACATATATATTTTTGTTTCATCCAACAAGATTGTTCTTCATATTAAAAATTTCACCTGAGAAATAAATACATATCTTAATCTCAGGATATACAGATTACTAAAAATTTATTTTTCTTTGTTTCTATCTCAGATGCTGTAGATCTCATAGTGTATGCTTTTGACCGTATTCGGAACCGCCATTCATTGTAACTATAGTAGATACTGTCAAATCGAAAATATCTTTTTTTCCCGAAAGTAATTTCTCCTAGATCCTAAAAAGATACTTTGTTAATTCAAAATTATGTTTAACACTTTGAATACAAAGTTTTCTTGAAAGCAATGTGCATTTATTTTTCTTAACTTTATACGATTTAGCTTCATATAATCCTCAATCTTTTAATCTATAGTACTGTATTTTTGATTCAAAAACCCGAATTATTTCAATCAAAGCAAAATTTATTAGAATATTGACATAAAATATTGTATTAATACTTTAGACGACATTCTGACTTATGTCCATAAGACGAACATCGATGATTTGTTGCAAATGTTTAATAAATTTAACACGAGGCTTAAGTTCACTATATAGGGAGAAAGAAACATTAATATAAGCTTTCTAGACTTTTTCTTAAAAGAAGACAATGGCAGGTTGAGCACTGACTGGTACATGAAGCCCACATTATTGTGAAGGTATCTGAACCAGGGCAAACTCTGGTCACAATTCAATAATAGAACTTAAAGTTTGCTCACCCACCTGCCACCCCGCTTTGTAGAATTGTCGGAACGACTGAGTCCGTGAGTCACTCTCTTCTGACTCACGAACCACCCGTGAAGCTCATCGAACCCTTCAGAATGAGAATCCACAGCCAACCTTTTTCTAAGCCCGTACTTTCAACTCACACGACCTGACCAGTCACGCCGCGCATAGGCCTAAATCACAAGCCTGGGACACTTAAGGAAAAGCTATAAAGTGCAACACGTACCTCGCAGCTCCTGCTTGCTACGAGGGTCATTCTTTTCCTTTCTCATGGGGGCTTGTCCGGGATTTTCTCTTTTTAATCTCCTGTTCTGATACTCCGGTCCTCTGTCGAGACAAGATAAAAGTGTCGAAAAATTCAGTCTAGGCTGCCGTTTTCCCTTTAGCTTTGAAATTTCTGAGACAGCTTCTTCGATTGGTTGGTTACATCGGGACGGGTCCAATCAGATTCCTCCGCCAACGCGTGCCTTCGTACTAGTCTTCGCCTTGTCGATTGGCCCCGTCTGACGGACTACTGAGGTGGCCATTGGTCGCGTGGCAGCTAGAGACAACATGGCAGGTTCCCCTCGTGGCCATGCAGGGTTCGTTCGGTATTACTCAATGGTCCGTCTGGTGCTGCCGCTCTTCGTTCACCGCGGAACTACCGCGCTGTGCTGCTTGCGCGTGACCCGTGCTCCCTGTAGCCCCCTCTCTGCGTTGTACATGGCGGACAGCCGCGATGGTATCTGATTGGCACTGACTCTCGTAGTCAATCGTACAACGATCGCGGAGCCTGGACCTGAGTCTAGGCTAGACAGCGAGGAATTGTTCCGTTTATTTATTAAAACACTATGAAATGGGACCAGTTGCTAGAGGTTTGGCTTCTGCGAGTCCCTATGCGATTTTTATTGGCTTTTTGCAGTACGAATCTGGTAACTTCGTTACAACCTATGCGATACAAAATTAGTGTAATTGATCTCTTGGTGACAGAGCAGTTAAACTTTCTGACCATACATGCAAAAATGTGAATCTTGATTGAGTCAGAAGAACTTTAATTGAAAATGATTATCCTAAAAGTGTCATCGCCAAGTTTATGAACAAAAGCTTAGAAGATATTTATGGTAGAAAGAAAGAGTAACACTTATAGCACAAATAGCGTTAAAAATATTGAAAATAGTACCAATAATAGTGAAAAGTTGTTGGTCTTACCATATACAGCAATGTACGGCAATAATTAAAAAATAATGTTTAAAAAATTGGAGTTAAAAGTCTTTCTACGTTCCGACCATGATGGTTTTAAATATTTTACCATCGGTAAAGACCCATTGAGAAAGGGTATAAAATCGCATACAATGTATGGTGTTAACTGCATCGGTTAAATGGGATAAATATTCCAGCCAGATAATTAGGCATCTCAAGCAGCTTTCCAAATCCAAAAAACTCAGAGTTTTATTTTGGCTTAGTCAAATTCCGAATCTAAATCGGTTCGTAAATCTTTGAGAGGAACTAGACTGGCATATTCGAACCAAAAACTAATCTAGGAAACCTAAATTATTCGCTGCTTTGCAAAAATAGTGGTCGGCGATACCTGAAACCTACCTGGAAAAGCTTGCTGCATCAATGCCAAAGAGGTGTGCTGCAGTAATAAAATCCAACGGATATAACACAAAATTCTGATTTCATAGCCTTTTCGGCTGACATATTTTTTCAATTATAACATTTGCATGGCTGATTCTCCGTTGTTTAAGGTTTGAATATTACATTCCAATTAAATTAGGTATATACTTACATACTAAAATTATTAAGTTTTAGTTCACAATTATATTTCTGATGAAAAATAAACGGTATCTTAAAGAATTTTAAAGTTTGGTGCCCCCTAGTGGTCTGAAACGTATACCCTAAAACTTAAAAAAATTAAATTAATAAAAATAAAATATGTGTATTACAAACCTTTCAATTTTTATTAAGATTCTTTGGTTTTTCTAGTTTTTAGAGATTATTGACAGCAACATGGGATTATCTCCCAGCCCCGGTTTCGTACATAATAAATAACAGGTGTAACGAAAAGAAGCGGTATTAATAAAGTGTCTGACTGACAGAACAGAAAAAATCACATAAAAAATATTTCCGCTAACTTAATTAAGACTTATTTCCGTCCCATTTATTTTTATTATTGGAGTGTCACTTGAAAAATCAATTTTAAATTCTTTTATTCATTGATGCTACTTTAAAATAGAGACTCGTGGCTTCCCCTTCGAACCTGAATCTCTAATTTCGACAAATAGCCTGTCGAGTTTCGCCTACTTCTTTGGATCTTCCAATTCATCTTCCTGATCATCGACAAATTTTTTAAGGTAGAAGATATCGTACCTCTTTGCTAGTCGTCCGTTTGGCAATGCCAGTTCATACATTTTTGGTAAATGCTTGTTTAATGAAAGCCTGATCTTTAAACTTACTTAATAATTTCCTCAAGCGTTATTCTCCACATCCGAATTGTCTAGGCTCGTACGTTAGGTAGCAGACACTCCCTTTTCTTCTCCCTTAGACTTGGAATGGTCTTTCGCGGACGCGGCTCCCGTCTATGTTGAGAAATGATGGAAGTACTCTGTTGGTGCTATGGGGTTCCGTATTGTAGGAAAATCGAAACTCATTCAGGTGGAGATATCACTTGAGACTCCGGATTCTATAAACCCGCATAAAATAGGGTTGTTTTACGATTTTAAATAAAATCATTTTTTAATACATAAGTTTAATCCGAACCGAAGGTGCGTTTTACTTTTTTTTCTGTTGAGTCGTTCAACAGAAAAAAAATTATTAAAAATCGAATTATTTTGATTTGATAGCTTTATTTGTTAAGGTTTATGTGACAGAAAATTTATCCTGTTATAATATTTTGATTAAGAGTCAGTAGTACGTTGAAAAAAGCATTAAGTAGAATTATTAACACATTTTAAAATCGTACATATTTACGAATTGTTTAGTAAACATTACTACATTGAAGTAATTTTTCAATAAATTCTTTATACATACCATAAATATATCTATTTTATATAGATTTCATCTATTGGCTTTTAAGAAACCCTCCTTTGACTTTTTTAAAAATTATATCTTGCGACTTTTATTTTCGACGTGCACATAACAAAAAAAAAACATCGACACAGAAAAGATATTTGAGAATCACTGACAGATTAGCTGTGATTACTGGAAAATCCGACCTCTTTGACGTCAAAGGGGCCCTACAATCGACATCGTCATAGAAAATTAATATTTTAAAATTAAATTAAAAATAGTAAACAATGTGCAAAAAATATTTTATGTGCGTTTTTTAAATTAGAATTTTATATGCTATAAGATCCATTTATTGGAAAAATGATATCTGACTTTGGAAAGAACCCCATTAGCCTGCCCGCATCAGGCCGCGTGAGTTTGTCATATCTTTTATTGTTTTTGTGAAAAATTAAAAAAAAAATTTCAGACAAGAAAATTTACTAAACATTTTCACTCAACTCGCTCCGAAAGACATAATTCTTAATATTTAAGTTTAAAAATTGGATAGCTTTTTATTTTTAAACGTTTTTAAACTTTTAAACTTAAATTTTTAAACGTTTCGTTTATCGAGGCAAATTTAAATAAGCCCAAACTTTCAGCAAAACAAATTTTTATTAGGATTTAATGCAGTTTTATGGAAAATACTACCTTAATTGAATTATTCGTTAAAAAAATAGAAGCATACAGAAAGCATTCATCGAGCGCATGAGAGGTAGCTTCGGAGCCCGGTTACATTGCGCCATTTAGCCCGCTAGAATGTAACTATGTTCGTAAATAATATGTCTCTGAAGCTAGAACCGTCATTTTTAAAAATTAAAATTAAAACCATCCTATAATTAAGGGCTCAATTAGGGCTTTCACGGGCGATCTCCACTAGGCCCAATCCCACAGTCATTTTAGTTTTTTTTTTTAACGATGCGTGCTCTGGTTTCACATATGAAGCTGGCACTGCCACACTTATAATTCCGAAACCAGTACTGTAATCAATTGCGGAATCATTTCAAAATTAAGGACTCATTGAGGGCTGGAAAGAAACCCAGGTATTAAATTCTGTGCTCTACGATGTTTTATTAAAAAAAACGGGTTGCGCGCTGACTTCAAATAAGGTTATAATCGTCACACCTGTCACTTCGGAACTATTCATTTAATCTAATCAAAACTTTTCAGGAATTAATGGCTCATTTAGGGCTGGCGATTCCCACTAGGCTCGATCCCACAGTCCTTTTAGTTTGTGTTTTTAAAACGATGCGTGCTCTAATTTCACATGTGAAGCTGGCATCGCCACACCCATAACTCCGAAACCAGTACTGTCATCAATTCCGAAATCATACAAAAATTAACGGTTCATTAAGGGCTGCAAAGAATACGAGGTCCCAATTTTTGGCTATGCAATTTTTTTAATATAAAATGCATTGCGCGCTGATTTCACATGGAGCTGGAAACGCCATACCTTTAGCTTAAAAGCTGTTGATTTAATCCAATAGATATAGGCTTTTTCAGAATGCGCTATTTTCTTTTATTTAAACCACAATTTTCTCTACATTAGAGTATTTTTTATTTGGTCCCCTTTTTTACAGACCTGCACTCTCTCGTATTAAGCCATCAAATCGTGCGGAAACTCGGACAATGAACAACTAAACCTTAGCTACCTGTGACGGTATATCCTCATCACTGCACCCAGCGACCTATGCCAGGCATATCTAGACTCGAATAGATGGGCGGGTATATCTAAAATCTTACGATTAGGATCCATTGTACTTACTACGTGTTTTTTCCAATTTATCTATATATAAATTAATGATCTAGTTCGACATTGTCGATTTCGCTCTTAATATATATATTTTTTAAAACAGGTAAATACGCGACATTGTTGAATTAGGAATTCACAAAGCACAAATGTATAGTTTATTACTAATAAATAATTTGTTAGTAACAATTATTCTATTCTTATAAACAATAGTAGGCGATTTTTAGAAATATTTTTCATATTTATTATGCAGATTTTGTCTTCAATCTAATTTCGAATGATGTTTAAACAGTAAAACATACTATTAATAATATTTTGTAATTCTATTAACAAGTATCATCTATAAAATCTTACAGAACAAAGTTTCTTAAAGTGCGACAGGGGTTTAGTAAAACTGCTATCTGTGCTGCTGCCAATACCCTACCGACTCCTAAATGTTCAAGATGTTCAGTGCACCTTGCGTGTACATTGCCTCTAGCTGAAATCACAATGGGATGAATAGATGCATAATTCACATTCCTTCATATAATCTTTACTTCATGCCGTAACTCGGTATACTTGTGGATCTTAGCTGCATAGGTTGATTGCAGTTTTCGGTTAAGTGGACAAGCAATGTCGATGATGTAGACTCATCCACCTTTTTTTTTCTCGCATCACGATGTCAATTCGATTGGCCCGTATGTTTGAATCTGTTTGGATAGTAACATCCCAATAAAAGATGTAATATTCGCTTTCTAAAACGGACATTGGAAGTTATCTATAGAAAGGCGTACATTCTTTTAATGGTCCTAGGTTCAGAGCAAGTTGTTAATATGTAATGCTTACTAAATCATTATGTCTATGCGTATATTCTTTCTGAGCCATCACCTGACAGATACCAATAGTGTGCTCGATAGATTCGTTGGTATCTCCACAATAATCGGCACTGGCCAACCACGTATTAATGTAAGATATGTGTGCGAAAATTCCTGGCGCTGACAACGTTGTCCTGTATCGCAATGACAAAATGTAAGCCAAAACAGGAAATTTACGCAAGATACTTCGTACAACACTTCTCCTTAAAGTGCAGTCTCTATCCGCGGGTGACCTTACGCGATAGACGACACAGTTTGAGACGAAGGTTTCACATCAGACGTCACTATGTCGTCTGCGTATTCCAGTGTATATATCTTCTCCTTCCCTACCCTAACTTCTCTCTAACCTTTTTTCCTTATTTTTTCTTCTTAGTCTGATATTAATATATTCAATAAAATTATATTTATTAATCCCTAATTTATAATTATTAATCCCTCTCTTATCCCCTTTTTTGCCATAACCTCTTTTTATTTCTCCTATCAATTTTTACATCTCCTCGTTCACATTTCACTCTCCCATTTTGATGTTTTTGACCTTTTCTCTAAACTGTTCTTTTCCTTCCCTTGACCAATCCCATTTTCCTACACTTTTTTCCTCTTTCTCCCTTTTATTTCTATTGGAATTACCTTTTTGTCCCTCTAATGTGACTATTAAGGAAAAGTGATCCAAATCAATATAATCACCTAGCTCTAGTTTCTTGACCTTCTTTTTTACCTCATCATTGACTATCACATAATCAATAACAGTTCCCCTTTCACATCCTGAGCGTGTATATTCTCCTTTGTCATCTCCCTCTATACTTCCATTTGAGATAAAGAATCCCAACTCCTCCAAGCTCTTCAACAACGTTTATCCCTCCCCATTTAGTACCTTACCTTTGGATTTTTTTCCACTCTGTTCTCCCCATTTCCTTCCTCCTCTGTCTCATGTTCTCGCATTGAAATCCCCACCTATTATCAGCCTAATCTCTTCTTTATTTGATTCAATCATTTCTTTCAACTCCTCTGCTTTCTCCTGCATATCACCGTTCACATAAACCGCCACTACCTTTTACTTGTGTCCTCTCATTTTTACCTCTTCTACTATTATTCCTTCTTTTTGTTCGTTACTTTCTTTCTCATCTTTCCCTGTTATAAATTAATTACTTACTCCAATTACTATTACTCCTATTGGTCTGTCCTTTTTATTCTTTCTCTTAACATTTTACACATTCTGTTTGTAACCTCTTGGTAATCTTGACCTTATTCTTTCCCATCCCTTTTCATCTAGCCACTTCTCCATCATTATGACCACATCCAGTTGTGTCAAATTTCTCATAAGCTCCCTAGCCTTCCTCTTCAATCCTGCTTTATTCCAGCAACAAATCTTTCATTCTTCCCTAATGTCTTTTCTCGTCTCTTTTTCCTTCTTACTATATCCTATGTTCCTATCTCCCGTTCCTTTCTCTCCTAGTTTCCCTGCACCTCATTTCTTACTATCTCTTTCCTTTCTTCATTCCCATCCCACCATACTCTGTCTATTTGTATTCTCCCATACTTAACCTATGTTGTTTACCCCTTTTTTCTTTCCTCTTCCGCTATTTCCATGAACTTATATTGCATCCTCTTCCTATCCATGTCAAATCATCCTCTATTCTCTCCGGGATTCCATATAAAACCCTTTTCTTTGTCCTCACTTCTCTCTTATGTTCCCATATCTTGAGTTTCACCAGTAAAATTATCTCCCCTCTTCGCTCTTCCCTTTCTACACTTCTCACTTCCTTCATCTCTACCTTCGTATAATTCCTTTTTACTTCTTCCACTCCTTCCTTCAGCTCCTTCCCCTCTAATCTTATACCTTATATCGCTATGTTCCTTTTCCTCTCTTACCTCTCTTTCCTTTCTATTCTTTGTTCCCTGACTTCTTCCCACTTCTTCATTTCTTTCATAAGTTCAGCCATTTTCCGCCTAATTTCCTTCTTTGATTTCTCTCCCCTTTTCTCCTGCTTTTCTTCATAAATCCCCATTACTTCTATTATTTATTCGCGAATTTCTTTCAGTCTTTCCTCTTTAAACGGAACTTTAATTTCATTCCCGCTTCCTTCAGCCCTCTTACAATTAACATCCTTCTGTTTACAAATGTAAACTTATCGAAAACACTTTAACAAATGTCGAAGAAAAAATTAATCTAGAACAAAATGGAAACTCAAGAAAATCAAGATATTAACATTACAAGAGCCGATAAAGGCAACACGACGGTGGTCATGAACGGGAATGATTATCTTGATAAATACTATACTTTCTTATCACCACCGGATACTTACATAATAATTTAAAAAGATCCAACTAATAGTATAAACAATAATCTAAATTTGATGATCCGTAGAACCTAAAAAAGGAATCAAGAAATATATAGCTAGATGTTTAAAAAGCTACAATTTAGTTGTCCCAAAATTCTACGTATTACCATGGATTCATAAAACAGAAAATCATATAAGTCCAGTCATTGCTTTTTGTGGTTTTCCATTACTATCATTATCTAAGTACGCTAGTCTACCCGTTATAAAAATTCTGGAAAGAGTACAACTTTGATCAAAAACAGTTAGGATCTGATTGACAAAATTAAAACTTTTAACATACCAAATAATTATATATTTGCTTCAGTTGATATAAAATCTCTTCTTACTAATATTCCTAAAGATTTGCTTCTAAAATCATAAAATTAAATTGGTATAAAAGGAGGAAACTGACATCATTATCGGTTAAACAATATTTAAAACTTGTTAAATTTTGCATTGATAATTCCTATTGCACGTTTTAAAATGAATTTTTAAAAGAAGAAATTTGGTACACCTATGGGCTCCCCGTTAGTTGGTGAAATTGCAGATCAAGTTATTGAAAAACTGGAAAAAGTTGTATTGAAAAGTCTGCCTTTTAATTATATGTGTTCTCTACCGCCCACAGTGACATATATGTAACGTTTGAAAGACTTGAGTTTTTTTAAATATGACTTTGAGACGAACAGCAATTTTTAACGCAAGGATTTACATGAAAGTCAGGAAGGTAATGAGCTAGAATTTTAGTTTTGTATACACTCCGCCATATGAATAATATGCCTAAATATCTCAAAATTCATAAAAAAAGAAAGTTTTAAGGGCGGTAGAGGGTTAACCATTTGCAGGATATTTTGGGCGTATTGAGATTAATTTAAATGTTTCTCTAAGCTTGCTTTTGAATTTTTTGTTAGTGATACAAATTCAGAAACATCACAGGATTCTTTTAAAGTTGTAAAAACGTCTATGACACTTTTCCGTCAGTCTGTAGATTATTTTCATAAATGATTTAATAATTATTCAGAAAAATTCGTGTTGCAGCAAGGTGTTAAGATTTCTTATCATAATATGCTTAGGTAAAAGAATTTTTTATTACTATACAAATTTTGATAAGATAATTAAGAAAAAAATTATTCGAGAGTAAATTGTTTGCCACACAGCATTATATGCTATAATAGAAACAACAAAATTTGTGGTTGTGAAAATTCTGATCGCAAAATTTTGAACGAAAAATGTTCTAACCATTTTTTTTCCTCCGATAACGTTACAGGCTTCAATAAAAACAACAAGATTTGTAACTGTACACATTTCAATAGCAAAATCGAAACAAACATAATTTCCTAGACATTTTTTGTATTCCGATAAGCGAGCTTTAACGAAATCTGAAGTTTTTCCCAGGTATAGTTTCTCATAGTACGGAACCATTAAAATATTTGGAATTTTTCAAACAATCGATGCGGAATATCTATACAGTATCGCGAGCTTATTCTAAATAATATATTTTGTTCTATTTCTATATATTCCATTCATATGTTTAATTTATAATGCTTTAAAAAAATTATATCACAAGATATTGTTAAATATAATAACAGCATCGATCAGTTAAATAATTAAATAATATCATAAACATAATTATTCAGTTTTTCAATTTGTCTCGAAAGTGTATGAGTTCAGTTTAGTGCTTATTTAGATAAAATATTAAGGCGCTACGCCAGTTTCTCACTTTCGAAAAATCGATTTTTTTGTTGTTGCATATTTTGATAGCATATTGTTCTCAGAATAATTTTGTGAAGTTATATGGCCGTATCATGAATCATTTTGAAATGGGAGCATACTAAGCCCATGAGAATGTGCCGAGAGGCGCGACATGAGTCGTACGGAGCTGGCTAAAAACGATACCAAGAGATCATGAAGGAGGCTTGAACAGCTCGTAGAAAAGCTGCAATTAAGCAGCAAGCATTTATTAGCAAGAGGAAGGCGAATCGTATGGCCCTGGAATAGCAGAACAACTGTAAGTATGAATGAGTAGTCAAAACTTCAAACAAGTTTTTCTCAAAACTGCATTTTTTAAAATGGCTGCAGTTGCAACTCGAAAACTAATTAACCGATCAACTTCAAATTTTATTTGGGTATTCGGGATATCTTTTTGCATCGGATAAAGCACTATTTTTTTGATTTTAAGAAAAATGAAATTTTGCCACGCGAAAAACACGCGTTTTTGTAATAAAAATTCGAAACTTTTTTTCGAAATGCTGCCATTTATTCCTTTTTCAATATTTCTAAGAGATAGTGGTTCATCTAGTGGAGAATCTCGTATAGTTTAATGGAAAATTTAAATTTTTTATTTCAGGCATCCTGACCTGAACTACAACTGCAGCCGTTTTTCAACTTTTTGGGGACCTCCGCAGCGCCACATATTACTTGGCTTCAGATTTACATTTATATTTCAAATTTTGTAGAATTTCGTTTTAAAAGGTACTAAATATAATCGCAAAATTTTAGATCATTCGACCACGTAGTTTTTTTTAAATCCCGAAAAACCCTTGATTTAAGACCCGCGCAACTAGCGTAGCTCCTTAATGTAGGTACTATATTAGAATCACATTCCTAACTTTTTATGTAAAAATAATGCATTTTCAATCTTTAACCAAATATTTGAGTTTTCAACTAATAATGATCCATTTTTAACACGCAAGTTAAATTTTGAACTGAATAGGTTCAGATTTCAACCACTTAACTGAAAAATTTTCAATTCGAATAATAAATCTCCAACTAAATAGGTGAATCTGCAACTGTACTACATGAATTTTAAAACAAAATCATACATTTTTAACAAGAGTCTTTAATTTTTAATACAGGGGTTTTATTTCAACGAAAGAGACATATTTTTGGTTAAAAATAAAACTATTTAAAGATGAATATTTTAACATGAAGATTAATTTTCAAATAAGAATATTTTTCTACCAAAAAATACTATTTTTCAACAAAGAACATGATTTTTAAACGAAATAGTTATATTTTAAATTAAAAAAGATCGATTTTCAACCAAAAATTAAATGGCTTACATTCTTATTAAAACAATTATTTTTCAACTAAATTGACCAATCTTTTAACTAATATAATGAATCATAAACTAAAAAGATTAATTTTCTACAAAAAAATCCGCCCGCTTTGCGGGCACATTTTCGTAACGCGCTTCGCGCGCGGCTCGCTTCGCTCGCCAGTTTGAGCGTGCCTAGGGCGCGCGACTGTTGGTTCTCGCGCTGCGCGCTCGATAATATATTTATCTCGCGCTCCGCGCTCGGTCTTTGCATTACACTCCACATTTGTGCACAGACCACAATGCGAAATTTTCTACATTCTATGTTAAAAACTATTATATCAAATGTCTATTACCATTTTTTGTTTGTACCTTGGTCTGGTACTGCTCATTCTGATATTGCAAAATAATGATCACATTTTATTTTTTCTGATCCTAATAGGGCCCTGCCGTGGTTGTTTAATCATTTTCCTTTTTCTTAAGTGAAGCTGAACACTTTTTTTTTAATTTGTCATTAAAGAAGGTTCTCAAAGTACCTACGGTTTTGACGATTACATTCTCATTGTCATAATCGCGCTTCGTGCTCTACTGTTAGATTATACAGGCTCTAATTTTTAAAAATGTGGGCTTATGGAAAAATTCGGCTAAAATAGTTTTAAAATATATTTGGTATCTAGTGAAAATTTTGAATGAGATTTTTCGATTTACGAAAAAAATAATTTTTTATATTTTTCGAAAATTTTCAAATTTTTCAAAAGTATATAACTTTTCTAATTTTTCTCAGAATAAAAAAATTTATTTAGATAATTTTCAAGTCTTTCACCCATCTATAAGAAACTTTGACGACATTTTATAAAATTTCAAAAAAAAATTCAAAATTTTGAAAATGCGCCCAATTTTTTAATTTTGGTTCGAAATATCTGATTAACGAACTTAGCCTTCATTGTGGGTACCTTCAGAAGTGTATCAAATGCGGACTCGATTGGACAAATCCTTCAAAATTTAGCGTGGCTACAAAATTCAGGTAACCACACATACAGACATACAGACATACATAAATACTAGGCAGTCTGATAAGTCCCTGAAAAATGAAACACGGAGACGTTTTTTTGGCCAAAGTCGGTTTTATTTTTCAACATACTTTCCTTTTAAGTCGATACAGCGAGTCCAACGCTTTTCTAACTTTTTGATACTGTCCGAAAAGTACTCGATCGGAAGGTCTCCAAAATACGCCTCAGTTTCAGCTATGAGCTCATCATTTGAGTAAAAACGCTTACCGGTGAGCCATCTCAGGTTAGGAAACAAGTAATAGTCGCTGGGGGCCAGGACTGGTGAATACAATGGTTGAGGAACCAATTCGAAGCCGATTTCATGCAATTTTGCTTGTACAACTAAGCATGAATGAACAGGCGCATTGTCGTGATGATAAAGCGGTTTTTTTTTCTTTTTCAAATGGGGTCGTTTTTCGGCGATTTCGATTTTCAATCGGTCCAATAATGATGAATAGTACGCTCCGGTTATGGTTTCACCTTTTTCAAGATAGTCCACGAATATTATGCCATATGCATCCCAAAATACGAAGGCCATAACCTTTCCGACCCATTGTTGCGTTTTTGGACGCTTCGGAGCACTTTGGCCCGGTGGAACCCACTGTTCTGCCTGTTGCGTTGACTCAGGAGTGTAGTAGTGGATCCAGGTTGCATCCATGGTTATGAATCGGCGCAAAAACTCGGTCGGCTTACGCGAAAATAGTGCCAAATTCTGCTGGGAAGTTGTCACACAAATTCGTTTTTGGTCCACTGTGAGTAAACGCGGCACCCATCGCGCGCAGAGCTTCGTCATGCCCAAAACTGAATGCACGATATTGCCCACACGTTCCAATGATATGCCTACAGCATTAGCTACCTCTCTCAATTTCACTTTGGGATCATTCAACATCATATCATGGATATCGTTTTATTGCGAAGATAGTAGTGTTTGATTAAAACTCGAAACTCAGATTTTTCCATATTAAACAAAATTTGGAGGTTAGTCGCTTCTCAGTGCTGTAACTTATAAATGCGTAAACATAAATGGCTGAAGTTTTGACAGGCGTCATTTGAAGGATCAAGCTCGACGAAAATGGTTCACATTAGTGAATACTAATACCATCTCTTAGAGTTTTCAGGTACTTATCAGACTGCCTAGTACAGACACTGATGAAATTTTATGATTTTCGGATTCTGCGAGTGCCGAAACGTAAAGATCCGTTAAAAACCAGGGAATGAAAATCTGTGAAGCTCGCTTAATAAAATATTATCCAACAAAACTATAATTTTGTAATAGTTATTTGAAAGATAATGTGCAAATATTTTATCTTAATTCAAAGGTTATTCTAGAAGAGCTTCAAAGAGTCCCCCCCCCTGAATTTGGTATTACAGTAGCAAAAATCAAGACCCAAAAACTTTAATGCCGTATTTGAGCGAAGAATGGAAGACTTTTTTCAAAGATTGCTTTGCGCATATTGGGTTAAAAAAAACAACTAAAAAGCGGGTACTTAAAGTTTTGTCCTACAAACAAGATTTTTCTTCCGATAACGAGTACGAATCTAACCATGGTTATATTTATGGGGCGTAAAAAATAAATCTTCAGCTTTATCATGAATATGTGCAATGCATTCTAAAAGTTATTGAAGCCATAAATTTGCCTTATAGCTTAAACCAAATATTTTACGTATATTGTGTAAGATGTATTTTTCTTAATGTTTGTAATCACCCCGTAAATACGTACATGTGATGTAAAATGTAAATGCTCAATGATTTTGCCTTATTTAAATAATAATTGTGTTTTAATATCACATTTTTTTAATAGTCTAAAGAAGTAAGTAAATAGACTTGAACGATGCCAGTCCAGGGGCTCAAAGACTCGGTCAATGTTATTCGAATGCTCCTATTTTCTTCAAGAATGATTTAAGTAAGGTAATAATTTTCATAAAACTTTATTATATCCTAATAATCATTTATTTCTCTGAAAGTTTGAGCTTACTCAAAATTACCTTGATAAACATTAAGTTTTGAAATACTATAGAGATGCCTAGGTGTTTATGCAAAATTAAAAATCGCTTCTTGTTTAATAATATTTAATTGCAAAATGAAGTAAATCGATAACTTTCAGTAAGTGATTTATTCAAAAATGTTAAATAAAGTTTTTTTAAAAATCTCACATCGATTCGTTAGAAATTTACTGAGATATTTATATTTGTAAAAAGTACTTGACGTCTGCCCGCGCTGTTAGCTAATGCATCGCGAGGACTGCTCCGTCAGGCAGCCTTCTTTGGCGCTAACAGCGTGGACAGACGTCGACTACTTTCTCCAAATATAAATATCCTATTAGATTTCTAACGAATTGAAACGGTTCAGTATATTATTTCATAACATTATTTCACATCACTAAAATTCACTCAAAATCGGGTAAAACTAAAAATAAATACACTCCTGACTGACTGGCGAATTTCTGAGCGGAAGAGTTATGTAGTGGGGACCGAAAAGACCGCTGGTACGGGACCGCCGTGATTACTTAGTCCTGACGCCATACCCACTTCCGTCAGATTCGCGTTTGATATGCAATGTTGTTAATGATTCTTGTTCAGGCTGATCTCCTGATTCCGAATCTGCGTGATAGCTCTCTGGCATTTATGGCGTTCTCAAGATATAAGCGATTAATTAAATTTTCATTATCAATTAATTATTGAATTACCGTTCAATATTAAAAAAATTTTTTTTTGCATTATTGTAGAGGTAAAGAAGAGGAATGAAAGCTGTCCCGATACTTATTCGATCAGATCACTAGTTTTTGCAAAAAAAGCGTGAATAGGTAAAATAATGGACAAAAATTATTATCCTTTCTGTGCAGAGTAATATTATTTTATTTGAAAATTTTTTTTTATAATCGAAAATATGAGTTGAAACGAACAATTTTCATAATAGACGCTATTTCTCTAAAGTTTTATTACGAAACGTTTAACACAGAAGCCTTCTTTAATCTATAATAAATATATTTTCGTATAAAGTCGGTAAAAAATGTATTATTTTGATATAATTACGCACCAATGTTTAAACAATCTTTATAACTTGACACAGCTTCTTGGGAAAAGGATATAAACGAGTCAAAATTTGCTTAGTGCTTCTTGTAATCTCTCCGAAACCAGTGATATCATTTGTAATCAAAATCTATTAATATTCGCACCTGTAGAGGTAATAAAAATATCTGAAATAAAATCGCTTCTAACTTTGTTTCTATACGTCCTACGAGGTTGGGATAAAGTTCAAAAAATTCAACACGCAAAAAAATTCAATACGCAAAGGCGTAGGCTTACATATTTTTTGCTGTGTACTTAGGCAGGGGCTGACTTTTTACAAATATGTAAGTCTACGCCTTTGCGTGTTGAACCTTCGGTGCACATGTTCGGCTCCGTGCCCATGCGAGCCCACCAGGGAGTAGCTAGCCTATTGTACCTAATCACAAGCCATCTCAAAAAAAAGAAAATAAAAAAATTATCAATGATAATTCTACAGGGAATCAAAATTTAAAAAAGTAAATATTATGAATGGATTCCAAATTAATTTGTTAATTATTTGAACTTTATCCCAATCTCATAGGACGTATAGAAACAAAGTTAGAAGCGATTTTATTTCAGATATTTTCATTACCTCTACAGGTTCGAATATTAATAGATTTCGATTACATATGATATCACTGGTTTCGGAGAGAGTACAAGAAGCACTATGCAGAATTTGACTCCTTTATATCTTTTTCCCGTGAAGCTGTGTCAAGTTATAAAGATTGTTTAAACATTCATGCATAATTATATCAAAATAATAAATTTTTTATCGACTTTATACGAAAATATATTTATTATCGATTAAAGAACGCTCCTGTGTTAAACGTTTCGTAATAGAACAAACCATTGTCGAGAAACAGGACTAATAATTAAAAGGCATTTTTCGTTCGTTAATTAAACCGCTTCTATCTTTAAAATTATTAACTTTAGAGAAATAGCGTCTATTATTTAAAATTGTTCGTTTCAACTGATTTTTTCGATTATAAAAAAAAATTCAAATAAAAAAATATTACTCTGCACAGAAAGGATAATAATTTTTGTCCATTATTTTGCCTATTAACGCTTTTTTTGTAAAAACTAGTGATCTCATTGAATAATTGTCAGAACAACTTTCATTCCTCTTATTTACCTTTACAATAATGCAAAAGAAAAATTTTAAAAACATTGAACGGTAATTCAATAATTAATTGATAATGAAAATTTAATTAATCGCTTATATCTCGAGAACGTCATAAATGCCAGAGGGCTATCACGCAGATTCGGAATCAGGAGATCAGCCTGAATAAGAATCATTAACAACATTGCATATCAAACGCGAATCCGACGGAAGTGGGTATGGCGTCCGGACTATACTAAGGAACGACGAGATCGACAGTCGGCGTGCGACTCACTCCAACTCGCGAATAACGCGATTAGAAAGAAATTAGTTCAATGGGCTTTGAGTTAGAACACTACCTTAATAGGTCAATCACATACAAAAAAAACAAAAGGAAAAGCTGAAATTCTGAATAATAATTCGATTTAAGTCAATCAAAATGAAGGTGATGATTGCGAATCTTAACATGATTTCGATCATTGATTTATGATATAAAGTTTTGCCTTTAAATACCTGTTATACAAGTATGAATAAGGAAACCGTTTTCACTAGGGAACCTTTTCAATAGGATTTAGAGGCCAAATTTTATGCAAAATCTTTATTGCAGGTTAATGAGCGAATAGTTTGAGAATCAAATTCACTGTATTCTAGGAATTGAAAATTCCCAATATGGATCAGTGAATTTGAACATTCAAAACAAGAAGAATAAAAGGTAGCTAATTTTAAAATTAGCAAATTAAATCGACTTGTCAACATAAAGCCTTATAATATCAATACATATAATCATGTTGGGAGAATGATCGAAAATTCTGTAATGGCAAACAATGCACGAAAGTTTGCACAGAATGGCGTTTCATTCCTAGAAGCTTCTGAATTTTTTAAGTTTCAGCCTTTTCCTATGTGACGAAACATTTGATTAATGATTATCTAACATTAGGTACGTGGAAATTGCCGTTAATAACGCAAAAATCAACACGAATCATCCAAAACGCAATTTGGTTCTCGCTTCTGGGGACCCTTTTGTTCTTTTTGTCTAAGTGAAATGTTAGGAATGAAACTTAAAATATAAGTTTGAATAAGAAGATCAATCAATATTTTGACCATTGATGCAATGATAGACACTGGATTTAGTGATGAGTATATATCAACCGAAATTTTCATTACAAATTATTGTAAAACTCAAGGGTAAGCAACTAACTCAAAACAACCTTCAAGGGAAAAGGGATAACGAAATCAAACATTCTTAATCGGCTTTAGAAAATAGCGAAATAATAATAAGTAATGAAATCTCAAATGAGTCTGATGGTGAATTACACACATGTAAATTGAGCAGTTCAAAAGAAAAGTGCGATGCAATGATAGACGCTGGATTAAGTAATAATTATATATCAACAGAATTTTTGATGAAATTTTTTTCTATTTAAGGACTACAAATTGAGAAAAGTAAATTACGATTGGATAATAATTGGGAGTCTCAAGTTGTGGAAAAAAGTCTCCTTCTTTTTAATTATAGATTATAAATCATTACGTTTCAGATTTATCGTCCTTCCAGGATTGGTCCTAAAGTGCATACTTTAGCCAGTTTAAATAAATAAATAAAGAAATGCTGCTTAATTGATGAGTAACTAAGAAAAGCGTTACAGAATCGATGTAAGGTTTTTTAAAAACTTTATTCAACAT
The DNA here is from genome assembly GCF_010883055.1 of Belonocnema kinseyi. NCBI lineage: Eukaryota > Metazoa > Arthropoda > Insecta > Hymenoptera > Cynipidae > Belonocnema > Belonocnema kinseyi. The sequence continues at coordinate 149,892,179 of NC_046660.1, forward strand.
TTTTAAACAAATCAATCACTGAACGTTGTTTGAAATTCGAAGTTTGCTAGATACTTTTTACCAGCGAAACCAAGAAAACACAATTATCGACTTACCTCATTTATCAAATAAATGTTATGAAACAATAAGCAAATTTTAAATTTTCCATTAATTCTTGGGCATCGCTATAGTATTTTTAATAAGTTATATATATATATATATATGAATTCACTTCAATAATATTTAGCCGAGTTACAATGATTTATATATAACAAAGTTATAATCACCTCGTAGTGACACGGCCCTGCGGGCCTAGGGCTAGCAGTGGGAGAACATTACGTCCTGATCCAAATTCTTAAAACCTGACGGACGAGAGTCAGCGACAGGTGCAATCCCAAGAACTATAATATAGACATAAACACAGACAGAAAGTACCCCAAACTCAAACAGACAAAACCATACCCTACATAGACGTGAAATTGGCGTACTGTCCCCAAATGCCGAGAACACGTTAGGAAATTGGGGACTGGAAGTCGAAATGCTACGAATCTAGGAAAAGGTGATCTAGAAATAAATAGGATAGATAGAGAAATAGGAAGTAAAAGAAAAGAAGTCGAGAAATTAGAAAGAGAAAAAGAACGAATAGAATCAAGTCGGTTAGAACGCTGAGAAACACCGAGAAAAGAGTAAAATATAAAATAAAGTTTTGTAACCAGAAAAAAAATCAAGATATTCACGCGTTCGTGACAGAAATTGAACAACTTTTCGAAAAATTGATTGCACGTCCAAGTTTAGAATGGCAATTAAGAAAGACTTATGAAAATCTGAGAATTGAATATAAGGTTTATATTTCGAGAAATGCTTTTTCAAATTTCAGAATTATAAATCTTTGGGCGAGAATTGGAAATAGAATTGGCAAAATCTAAAATTACACGTCGCAAAACTTAGCATTTTAGATAAAGATAACGATAAATTGATAAAGATAAAAAAGACACAGAAAATAATCAGAGACAAAATAATATTAAAAACGAAAAAAAATAGAAATCAAAAACAAAATTATGATCGGAATCCACAAAGATAATTTAGGCCGAGTTTTCTAAACCAACAAAACATGCAACAACAAAATTCAAAATTTCCAAATAGAAATCTAAAAATTTTGAATCCAAGATTTCAGAATAAAATCAGCTGTTAAGGAACACATATACACAAAAAACGAATAATTCTCCGCAAATACCAGCGCTTTTAAATAACGCGAGGAAGAAAATAATAGCAGGTTGGAAAACAAAAAGGAGAATAAAAATCAGAATAAAAATTCAAAGATTTTAAAAGATGAAAATAGTAGGGATAATAGGAATAGGGAAATAAATTCAAGCCGACAGGATTTTATGGATCCAAACTTAGGAAACCAAAATTTCAATGACGTGATTGCTGGTATGTTTTAATCCCAACCAAAATAGGTGATACGGAAAAATATTTATTATTCAGACTTATACTAAATTTAAGATCGATAGGAACAATAGAAATCGATATGATAGAAAGATTAGGTTTAAAAAAGGTTTATGAGAAAAATAGTTGGTGGTTACCAGGATTACCAAATATAAAGTATGCAATAAAATTGAAATTAATTAAAATGCAGGAGCCGATAACGGAAGAAAATAAGAAAGAGAGTAAGAATAGGTGAAGCGAGAAAAGCAAATTAAAATTCGGAACCAAAATTAGCCTGAGAAACAACACGCGACAGAAAAAGTCAGATTTGCTACCGTGCATTACATGTGATGCACTAGACTCAACCACGCCAGCAACCAAGCCAGGCCCAGAGTGTCCGGGAGAATGGGTGCCCTACACCCTAGACCCCACATGGCGAGCGACGCAACACTGGCAGGTGCCAGCGTGGGCGTACACAGATTAGATAAGCGGGCTAATCAAAATATATAGAGAGATAGGAAAACAAATAAGGATAGAAACAAAATAAACACCAATTTACAGGCGAAAAATAAAGATAGGAATTTAGATACAGAATTTAAAGGGCCATTGGAATTCGATAAAGAGAAAAATGATTCTAAATTAAAGATGATGTTAGATAAAAAGGAGGAAAAAAATGATTTGATAATAGAAAAATGATTCGCAATTTTACAAAGAAATTGGTGTTATTTTAGCAATAATGCGGTAATAAACAATAATATTAAATGCGTGAAAATAGAAAGACACAAAAATTTAGAAGTTTGTGCGGAAATTTCTGAAGACATAGTAGAGTTGAATGAAACACAACAAGTGCAATTAGACTAGCCATAAAATAGATGTGAAAGGTCACGAACCCATTAAGCAAAGATACTATTACGTACGAGGGTGGATTGATAAGTTTCCGGCCTGACCAAGAGATGGCGCCACTAGGCCTACCTTGAGGTGGCGTTCTATAGTACCATCCTTAGATAGCTT
>NC_046660.1:149894693-149897744 GCF_010883055.1 Belonocnema kinseyi
CTTGACGAATCATTCTATAGAGATGGCATTACTAGACTAGAACACCGCTATGAGAAATGTATCAGCCTTGGAGGAGATTATGTTGAGAAATAAAAACAAAAATTCTTAAAAACGTTGTTTTTCTTGTTCAGGCCGGAAACTTATCAATCCACCCTCGTATCACTAAAAATAAGAGAGTTTATGTACGAGGAAGTAGATCGACTACGAGAAGAAAAAATTACAGAACCCTCTAATAGTAATTGGTCGAATCCAATAGTCATGATAAAGAAACCTAATGGAAAATATAGATTCTGCTTGGATTTCAGGAGAGTAAATCAAATCACTAAATAAGATTTATATCCAATTCCAATAATATCTGAAATATTAGAACACTGAGATCAGCAAGATACATGTCTATAATCGATCTTCGTTCAGCATCTCATCAGATACCACTGGACAAAAAATCGAAACTAATTACAGGTTTGATTGTTCCGAGCAAAGAAATGAATCAATTTAGAAGGATGCCATTTGGCTGGACAAATGCTCCTGCTACATTCCAACGCTCATTTCAACTTTGAAACCGATGCTAGCGATATAGGGGTAGGAGCAGTTTTAACACAAACAATAAATGGCGAAAATTATGTAATAGCTTTTGCAAGTAGAGGTCTGAATGTTGCAGAACGTAAATACTCAGCTTCAGAAATAGAATGTTTAGCAATAGTTTGGGCGTTTAGAAAATATAGACCATACTCGGAAGGTTATTCTTTTGAGGTTATCACAGATCATATTGCATTGAAATGGTTGCACAATTTACAAAATCCAAGAGGTTGATTAGCAAGATGGGCTTTAGAATTATTAGAGTACGATTACGAAATTATGTACAGAAAGGAAAGTTTAATCCAGTTCCCAGATGCATTATCAGGATCGAAGGAAAACAAAATAAAAGTTTCTAGTATTTTGCATGTGTTGTAGAAAACAAAGAAAAAGATTTTAAAGAAATCGAGGATAACTGGTATAAAGATGAAATGATTCATGTTAAAAATAAGCCAGAAGAAAATAAAAATTAGAGAATATGCGACAATCAATTTCATTTTTATAGGCCCGACCCTTGCAAAGAAAGCATAAATTCAGATAGCAACATGTGGAAATTAATAATACCAAAAGAACTAAGCGAACAAGTTTTAATTGAAAATCATGATATTAAACAAGCAGGTCACTTAGGTATGGAAAAAAGTCTGCAAAAATCGGGAAATCGAGAAAATGAATAATCGAATAACCATGGACATGGGTAGCATCTGATTTGATGGGTCCACTGCCAATGACAAAATCGCAAAATCAATACATTTTAGTTTTTGTTAATATGTTTACAAAATGGATAAAAAGTAATTCCAGCAAAAAATAAATTATCCTCAACAGTTGAAAAAGAATGTTATAAACGTATAACTTCGAAATGGGGAATGCCTAGAATATTATTCACAAATAACGGAAAAGAATACGCAAAAAAATCAATAATTAATTTAACGAAAACATTTGGTATTAGAAATTTGAAAACTCCTTAATATCATGCAAAGGCAATCCAACTGTAAGGTGTAAAAGGTCAATTAAAACATTCTTCTACAGGATTCACACCAGCTTTTTTAAATTCAGGAAAAAGCTCCAACCCATTCAAGCATTGAATAAAGATTTACACGGAAAAAGCGAAATAGAATTTCAAAAGACAGGAAAATGGGCAGATACAATGTGAATATTACCTATAATTAGAGACTTGGTAATTAAAAATTCAGATACCGCACATGAAACGCAATCTAGATATTACAATCTTAGACGTAGGCCTATATGTTTTGAAATTGGTGCACAAGTTCTAAAGAGCAATAAAACTTTGTCTAATAAAGGGAAAGGAATACTTCAGAGATTTGTACAAAATGTTTGAAGGATCATTTTTCATTAAAGCAAAGATTTCACCAACAATTTACGAATTGAAGTCAAAAAAGAGGAAATCGGTAGGTGATTGGAACATTAAGGATATACAAAAATTCATTAGTAAAGAGTGGATTTTAATTTGAATTTTTCTTTGAGATGGCATGAATGTTAATGATTTGATTTTTACACCACCGTCAAAGACAAAAAAATGACTGAGTTGCGCGCGCAACACATTTCTCCTCTTCTCAATTTGAAAACTCGAAGATACACGATTGCCGGTCGGAGCACTTCGTCGATTCTATTTATATATCTATCTGCTAACAGCTAACTGCTTTGAAATAAATTCAGGAGATTGGGATTTTAATATTTCCAGTTTTCGATGCGGACGATCTCATGATTTGAATAGATCGCGTACCTCTTGATATTCGTATATTTTGAGGTTATGTTATTTCATGTATAAAAAATAAATTATATATATATTGATACTATTATATATATATATATATTAATAATGATAATATTATAATTATGTTATATTATAATAGTCTATTATTTTTATTTTACGGTTCATCTCTTTCGTTGAAAATACATTTCTGAAACTGACAATCATTCAATACCATTTTTGGTTAAGAAATCATGTCTTTTGTTGAAAGGTCGCCTTTCTTTGTAGAAATTAAATTGTTGTATGGAAAATTTATACTTTTAGATTAAGAATTACATTTTTCGGTTGAATTATGAACTATAAATATGTTTTGGTTGTAAAGACGTTCTGTTGTAAATGCAAATATATTACTAAAAATTAAAATTATAAGTTTTTGGGTGGAAATACTCTTTTTGTTTTTAAAATTAAATAATTTCGTTGAAAGTTCATGTGTTTTGTTGGAAATTAACCTTATTTAGTAGAAATTTAATCCTTTTGGTTGAACATTTTATCATTTTTGGTCAAAAATGCAATTGTTTGTTTAAAATATCAACTGTACATCTTCTTGGGTTTGAAAGTCGATTATTTCACTAAGAGTTAAACTACTTTGTAAAAAAAATACGTTTTTATAACAGGGGTTTTTAATTATGATTAAAAATTTAACTATTTGGTTGAAAGTTTAACTCTTTCATTGCAAACTCATATTTTTCGCTTAAATATTCAACTTTTTG
>NC_046660.1:149897844-149910816 GCF_010883055.1 Belonocnema kinseyi
CAAAAAAAGACAAATCTTAAACAAAATACGTGAATTTTTAAAGAAGTTATTTAATTTTAAAGTAAAAAAGACGAATTATCTACAAAAAGTTGAAATTTTTCAGCGAAAAATAAGAGTTTTCAATGAAAGAGTTAAACTTTCAAACAAATAGTTAAATTTTCAATCATAATTTGTTTTTCTCTGTGAGGCGTGTACAACAGTTAATTGTTTGATTCCAATTTCGGCAAACTCCCTCATATCTAATCGACTTGAAAATTTGCATACACACTTATTTCTGATAACATTAAAAATTTCTATCAAATTTAAAGTGACTGCTTTACCCCTTCTTCTTTTTTACAAGTCGGGGTTGTTTACACTTTTAGAAACCCTAAAAATTCAAATACCTATGATAAATCTAGGAATATATAGCTCAAATTTGATTCGATACCCCGTCTTATTTCAAAGGACTTAAAAAAACATACACATAAAAAGAATGTTTCATATAAACATTGAATAATTAACTACACGATCAAAGCATTCAAAACATTAAAACTCTTTTAAATTGAAAGAATGCATGATTAAATTAAATTATTTATTTTAGATACCTTGAGGTTAAAAAATGGACGTATTATTATTATTATTATTGATTTGTAAAAATGATCGCCTTGAAGCATACATACAGACGAAGCACAGACTTCAACATAATTTCAAATATATGTTTAATATGCATCTAAAAGCAATTTTTTTAAATTTCGTAAGTTTTGAAACATTTTTTGAGATTTTGAACATTTTCGGACACTGAAAAAATTCAAGCTCTGCCAGGGATCTACCAATGCTTTAAAATAAGCTTGCATCGGCTCGATGACCATGCGTTCGCAATTTTTGAAATGAATTTTTCTCTAAAATGGGTCAAAATTTCGTCTACTTGATTTTTCCCAGAAGACCTCTGGTATATATCTTTCATTGAGGAGAGTTCAATTCAAACGAAAACGAAAGTAGACCTGAAGGAAATATGAAACAACCCTAATACCCACTTCTAGTATATTTCGTGGAACAGATCGGAAGAAACTCGATGTAAAAGGACTGCGAAATATTTCAATTGAAACTGGCCACATAATTTAAAGCAAAAAACGTCCAGATTATTTTCTCTACCCAATAATAATGATCTTTTAAACAACCCAAAATTCACCCCTAGTAAATTTCAGGAAAAGTTCTGAAATAACTCCAAGTAAAACGGCCAAGAAATATTTAATTAAAAGTAGGCGCAAAGTTTTTGCATTAAAAATGCTCCATTGTACGTTCAAAATTCAACAATAATATCAAGAAAAACAAAAAATCTACCCTTAGTACATTTCAGAAAATATTTCGGAAGTCATTCGATTGAAAAATTGCGAAAATGCATTTAAATTAATAACAGTCACAACATTTAAATTAAGAAAACTCCAGAATATTTTTTTAACCCAAAAATTGTAAATAACTCCCGAAATTCAACCCTAATACGCATCGCGAACATCTGTAAACAAACTCTAAATTCTTTAGTTTTTGGGTGGAAGTGTCAGTGTGCTTGGCAAGATGGTAGCATGTGCGACTTGTGGTGAAATGATGACGAGAGAAAACTTAGACTCGCTCGTTTGTGGCAAATGTTGTGGAATGACTCATTTTATGTGCCTAAGCATCTCTATTAAGGGTATTGACAAGATAAAAAAAAACAAGAGCTTTGGTATTGTTCTAAATCTTCTCCAAAGGTCAAACAGCGAAGAAAAAATCATTTGTCATCAGAAATAGCTGATGATAATGTAGCAAATCCAGGGGCAGCGCTAGGATCTTCGGGGCCTAGGGTTGAAACTGATATTATGAACGAAGTATCGAAGGCGCCTGATAGACGTCATTGTGGAAGATTCGTCGAGGAAACTACTGCATCGAACGTCACAGATGACTTCGAATTCTAAGCAACTACGCAAATACTTAATTATGAAATTGACATGCTCATGAAACAAGTATAAGCACTGGACTTGCTTGACACACTTGCTCAGAGCAAGCGGCGCTAAATTCCACTCTGGAATTACACGGACTGCTGTACGAATAATATGAAGATCTGTCTTCCACTTTCTGCAAGATTACTGCTGTTCTTGGGGTATTATGCACCAAAAATGACATTGTCTCTGTTTTTAGAATTCGTCATGCGGATCCTTCTCGCTCGCAGCTACCACCCAATGTAGTGGCCAAATTTACCCACCAGATTATTTGTGCCAATATAAGCAGAAATAGCAAAAAGAAGAGAGGCTTATCGAACAAAAATCTTTGAGGGCACGTCCATCACCCTCTTTACATTGCTTCTGAACTTTAAAAAAGTGGGCTGGTGGCTCACTTCTATAGCTTTTTTATTATTATATACCCTATAATAGTTTATTTGATGAGAAAATAATTATAATAATTATAATATTGATATAATATTTATATAACAATAATTATTTGCTAGTATTTTGCGTTTTTATTAAACTTTCACTCGGGTAAACCTGGTTATACATCATAGCCACGGACTAAGCCAAGTGACTGATGAGATTAGAATGTTATAAGTTAATTCAATTAATTGAATACGAAATACGAATACGAATTTATAGAAAGGCATCCATTCTTTTAAAAGTCCTAGGTTTAGGGCAACTTGATTATGTATAATGCCCGCTACATCATTATATCTGTGCGTATATTCTCTCTGAGCCATTACGCGACAGCGATCAATAATGTGCTCGATAGAATCGTTGGCATCTCCACATAATCGGCACTGTATCGCAATGATGAATCGTTCCACCCCTGGATATAGAACACCCTCTCTGAGCCAAATATTGGAAGACTGACTATCCACTGCATTTTGATCTAACGTTTTGGAGTGCTCGCCATGTACGGCCTTCTGCCTCCGTTGTATTTCTAATTCCTCTATGGTTTCTGCCCTGTTATTTAAAGCCCCATCTGAGGGCAAATTTCAGGGCGCATATGCAAGATCCGCTTCACAGGTGCTACTGTAAAGCGCAACATTTCGTTTGCTGTTCAAATAGTCTCGCAACTGTATAACTTGTGACTCACACAGTTTTTTTGCATCCATAGCGCATCTTCCCCCTCAATGGCCTGCGAGAACTACTCTTTCAATCGCTGAATTTCCGTGGTGCATTTGGTGCTTCTTCATTTCTACGCGAACAATTCTTTTTAAGATTTCAAGGTCGGTGTTAGATCATTTTATGAGCCCGAAGGAGTACATGCAGATAGTGTTGGCATATGTGTTGATAGCCCTGATTTTGATTGCCAAATTGAAAAAACTTTTCATAATCAATCTGAGTCTCGTAGTGAAGGCATCGTTAGTCTTGTCTGAACTATCGTATGTTGTATACCCTTAGATTCAAGAATACCCAGATATTTATATGATTCGCCTGCAGCCATTGGCTGGATGTCATTTTCGAACTCATTCTCTAACTCTGCGGTCCCTAATTCCCCTCTGATTAAATGCACTGTTCTACATGTATTTAGTCCTAACTCCACTTGGATATCACTAGAAAACTGCTTCGTAACATCGACCACTTGTTGCTGTTTCGGGGATGAACTAGCGTATAGCTTCAGGTCATCCATGTAAAAAAGATGGGTCACTTGATGACTATCCCCATTATCATGAATTCTGAACCCATAAGACATGCGAATTAGTGTTTTGCTTAATGGATTCAACGCTCAACAGAACCATAGTGCGCTAAAGGATTCTCCTTGAAATATACCCGTGTTAAAGCGTATTGATCTTGTTATCCTTGGTTTTTAATAATCAAAATACTTGATTCTTGTGCCTCAGAGCTTTATCGAATGGCTTAAAAAGCCAATAATGCGTAGGCAGATTTTTTAAAGTTTTAAGACTTCAAGCAAAAAGTCATACAGCACGGAAGGAAATGCTTGCTTGCAGTCAATGTATGCCATCTGTAAGTTCTTTTGATGTTTGCGAGCTTGAGTCATGGCAACATCGTCTATAGTGACTAGATTTTTACAGCCTCGCGAGTGTTTACAACATCCTTTTTGTTTTTCTGTAAGACTGTCATTCTTGTCGCAATGAGAATACGAGGTGTGTTCAAAAAATAAGGTGACTTTATGGTTTTCTCCAAAATTATTCATTTATTCCTCAATATTTATATTGTCCCCTTCAAAGTAATCCCCCTCAGATATAATACACTTGTGCCAAGGCTTTTTCCAATCATCGAAGCACTTCTGGTAATCACTTTGTGGTATAGCCATGAGTTCTTTCAGCGATGCAGATTTTATTTCCTCAATCGTTGAAAATCGATGTCCTTTCATGGGTCTCTTCAGTTTTGGGAAAAGAAAAAAGTTACTGGGGGCCAAATCCATTGAATATGGAGGCCGAGGCATAACTGTGGTGCTGTTTTTGGTCAGAAAATATTTCACAAGAAACGATGAATGAGCAGGTGCATTATCGTGATGCAAAAGCCACGAATTGTTTTTCCAAAGTTCCGGACGTTTTTGGCGTATCGCCTCTCGCAAACGGCGCATAACTTGAAGGTAATACTCCTTATTGACCGTACGACCTTGTGGTAAGAATTCCTGATGCACTACGCCACGGTAATAAAAGAAGAGAGTGAGCAAAACCTTCACATTCGACCGAACTTGACGTGCTTTTTTCGGTCTCGCAGACTCAGGATGCTTCCACTGAGACGATTGGGCTTTAATTTCGACGTCATAACCATATAGCCACGATTCATCCCCAGTTATAATCCTTTTGAGAAAATCAGAATCATTATTGACTTCATTCAACATCTCCTGAGCGATGGTCACGCGATGGATCTTTTAATCAAAATTAAGCAGTTTTGGAACAAATTTAGCTGACACACGTCTCGTGCCCAAAACGTCCGAAAAGATAGCATGGCATGAGCCAACTGATATGCCAACATCTTCAGCAACTTCTTTGATGGTAATTCGGCGATTTTTCAACACCATTTCTTCCACTGCTTGAACGTTTTCATCTATTGTTGACGTGCTGGGACGTCCAGGGCGAGGCTCGTTTTCGACATCCTCTCGGCCTTCTTGGAACAGCCTGTACCACTTATACATATTTTTCTTACTCAGAGTAGACTCACCGTATGCAGTTGTCAACATTTCAAGAGTTTTAGAGCACTGGATTGCATTTTTCACACAAAATTTCATGCAAACTCTTTGCTCCATTTTTTTCGAAAGAAGAAAATCGCCGAGCACACAAAACCCTTCTAACCTTTTACGCCTCTGCCAGAAAAACAACACGAGCTATATAGGCAAAACTGTGAACATATGATCGTGACGAGTGTACCAACACAACAAAACAAAAAATTTAAAACTTGAATGTACGTAGCCCGCGGAAATTGAAAATTCACATTTTTGAACACACCTCGTATACCTTATCTGCAATGATAGCTGTAAGACATTTATAAATTGTTGTAAGACAGGCTATCGGTGGAAAGGCAGATGGATATTAAGCGTCTGGTTTTTTTGGTAACATATACGTAGTACCCTGGATCATAAATCCTTTCATCAGATGTGGGTGTTCAATGATCTTCTGAAAACACCTTGCCAACGCAATATGTACATTCGTCATGTATTTGTACCCGAAGTTGTGCACCATGACCGAACCTGAAGCTTTCCAATTACTTGCCCTTTTCAAGACCGCTGAAACATCTAAAACTGTGATGTTTGTCATTTGCATTTCAGGGCTTCCTCCAGTTTGAACCACGCAGTGTCCAAATTGCATCTGTTTATTTTTCCCCAAACACCCGACCAGTAGTTAGTCATATCTTCCATATGAGGGACTTCGATGCCTTGCTGGTTATTTGGCTTTACTCACAGTTCACGATGGAACCTTCTTTCATCTGTTTGTAGGTTTTGATTTTGTTGCCTTTGTGCACTACTTTTCTTGTACCGACGCAGTCTGGCCGTAAGAACATCAAGTCTCTATCTTTGTGAGTCTACAATTTTATCCAATATTGCTGGTGTTAATGTCTCGTTGTGCCGAGGGTGAATGATTTTAGTAACATGGTTTATTGGCTTTCTGATTCTATTTCCTTTTTTATATTGATGTAATCGACCCAATTTGCATCTTACTTTGCTGACATCCATATCCAACCTGATCTTCTGTGGTTGATCTCGATATCGTTCTGGGACAACAACCGCATTTGCAAGCCTAGTTTTCGGGTCCAACGTTCTAATGTTTGCCACAGCTGCACATCATACAATGTAAGTTCCAAATTTTAATAATATTATTTTTGCCAGAAATTTTGCAAACTGAGATATTTCCCGATACTTGAAAAACTCCCATCATTCGCATAATTCCAAAATTATTGGTCCAGTACCAATCGGGTTTCGCTTATTCCTTTTAAAACGTAAGAAAAATTTCGAGGAAAGCATTTTAAATTCTGCACTAACTTAGAAGAAATAAAGAATCCTTGCCTGTTTCCACTCGTATACTTCTAGTTAAAAGGTTGATTCTGCTACACTTTGATTTTGGTTGCATATTATATTATGATATAATAGATGAACTTAATTATAAACTTGAGAGAGCACTTGATGCATGTATTTATTTTATTAATGACTTACCTAAACATGTACATCTGACAACCTATCAAAAGCAGGCAGAGTTTGTGAATGTAGCCACGAGAACACAGTATTTCATGAGTAATTTTGTATACAATCTCTTTCACAACGGAAACTCGCAGCATGTTTCGCTGGCCCACCATGGTGTTTGCCTAACAGAGGGTGGTTTTTAAGAGTTGAAGTTGCTTTCAGAAATTTCTACAAATTAGGATGAAAATTATACACCCATACAAAGTTGATTTTGGATAATGTCGGGGCCAGCGAAACGTTTTGTTGGCCCCGAAATAGTATTTTCCATGTAGGGGGTAGTTTTTAGAAGTTGAAGTTATTTGTACAAATTCAAACAAATTAAGACGAAAATAATTCACCAGTATCAATTGATTTTGGATAAATTCGGGTCCAGCGAAACGTTTCACTGACCCCGCAATGCTGTTTTTCGCAAAGAGCATAGTTTTTAGAGGTTTAAGTTGATTGCACAAACTTCAAAATACTTAGACAAAAATAATACAACCATATAAAGTAGATTTTGGACAATGTCGGGACCAGTGGTACGCTTTGCTGGTCCATAATGGTGTTTGCCTAACAAGGGATGGTTTTTAGGGGTTAAACTTAATTACCCGAATTTGAATAAATTGAAAAAAAATAATTCACCCATATAAAGTTTGATTTTCGATAATGTCGGGGCCAGTGAAACGTTTCGCTGGCCCCGCCATGATGTTTCCCGCACAGGGGTAGTGCTGAATGCATCCATTAAATATGACACTAAAATCACTTTTATTTATATTAGTTTAAATTTGAAAGATTGAATTTCGTAATTTGGTTACAGTGTGTAATTTTCAAGAAAAGTTGCATATCGAGAAATCGCTTCGAAAATTCAACTTATAGAGATATAATATTATGCAAAATAAAATTAAGTATTAATTGACTTTACGTACATACTTTCCTTCATAAAACTCTGTTTGGACAATCTATTTTTTTATTTGGATATCTCTTTGGATCAAATTCATATTTTAAGTCCATAGTAACACGTATGATTTTGCAGTATTATTTTCTATGTTTATTCCCTTACAGGACTTTTATAAATTTATCCAAAATTACTTTAAAAACTTTATGTTCAGTTATTTATTAAGTACAAATGAAATCTTTTATTTTTTAAATCTAGGTTCGACCTCTTATTTTCATTTTGTAAGGTTTTCAAAGCCTATTTACATTCTTATCATTTATGATTGAAAACGTATTAGAATTGGCAGAAATTTGACACTACATTCTTTCAACGGATCTCCGTGTTTTCAGACCCCCTCAATCCGAAAACCTAGTTTTGGCAAAGGCTCTCGCGAAAAAATGAACGAATCAAATCGAGCTTTTTCGCACTTTTTTCAGGTCCCAAAAGAAAGGAATAATTCGTTTAGGAGCCATTTGCGATAGAAGTTCAAAAAGTTAGAGCATTTAAAAAATGTTTTAAACCAATTTTTTCAAGATTCAAAATTTTTATGTGAGGCTATTCATAGTATTCAGAAAGACGTAAAATGTTCACCATAACTTTTTTTGTCAAAAAAATTAGCAGAGGTAGAGCATTTACAAAACTTAAAAAATCAATTGAAAATAAAAATTTAGGACCAAACAACGCCCAATATTTATAAAAACGTTGATTTTCGAAAGCCCTACAAGATCTCAACAGAAAATAATGAAAAATCAAAATTCCATTTGGTGCGAAAAATATGCAAGATACGAATAAAGATGAATAGGTAAGCATTGTGCTTCGAAAAATGATAGTAAACATAAATTGTGCACCTGCAACACATCTACAAATTTTGTGTAGAGCACAGTTTAATAAGACGCATCATTTTTGTGATAAATTCCTGAAAATTAAATTAAGAATCTGACTATCAAATTTGGACAACCACCACAAAATATTCCCATTGCAATCTGAAAAAGGAACATTTTCCTCTTCTCCTTTCCCCCTAAAAAATAAAATAAAATTATTCATCTTGAATTTGGATACAAATAAAAAGGAGGAAAGAAAAATGAAAAAGGCAACCAACCAAATCTTCTTCCTTCTGTTTTTTATTTCTTTCATCCTTTTTATTCCTACCATAAAATAAAATAAAATAAAATAAAATAAAAAATGATATCTAAAATTTTCTAGATCCCTTAAGCCGAACATTTAGTTTTGACGATGGCGTTAGTCTGCCTGCCCGTCCTGTCTGTCCATAAACACGATAACTCCAAGAAAGAAGATCTGATCAAACCGAGCTTTAGCACACTTTTTTAGGTCCTGAAAGAAAAAACTAGATAAATAACTAGCATTATTTGATCAATGTTTATGGTTTTATCCATCGAAAATGCTATACAAAAATCTATTATTTCGTCTTTACGTTAAGCAACGAGATTTTTACGTGAAAACAAAATTAAATTAGTATTAAAGTCCTTCAAAATATCGACATATAAGTAAAAGGGTTTAAGAGAATAATTAGAATAATTGTAGCTTGTCAAAATACCTAAATATACGAAAAAAAGTTTTGAAGAGCAATTATAACTATTGAAAAGTCCTACAAAATATTTTTCAATTTTTTTTTATTGAACATTTATTTTTTTATCGAAAGTACTATGCGGAAAATCTCAAATGTAAGTTTTGAGCTAATCGACGCAAAATATGGGGAAATATTGTTGCAAAAATGTGAGAGTTTGAAAATTTCTACATCATGTCTTTGAACCACTTTTTGGCATAAATAGTCGTGTTTAATTCATTTACTTGGAGTAAGACTGGCCACACGTGCATCTCATCACTGAGAGTTTTACGCTGGACGAATAGATGCAAAATAAGTGTAAATAATGATGTCATATTCTATCATGGCCGTGCGGTAGGTGAAAAATAATCCGAAGAACAATTCAGCTCCACCTGCATTGCTACAGGAACGCCAGTAGCAAGATAACATGGCTATTAAAATGCAACTTGGACGAGCGGACTACAATTGCTAATCACCAGTGATGACATTACCATTTAGTTTTTCTATAAATACTAAACGAATAGAACATCTGCTTATGAATATTAATGTGGAATGGTGTAAGTGATAGGTTAAAGAAATTCATTAAGAAAGTTGAGCAAAGCCATAACTTTCGATCATTCGATAATAATTCTCATCATTCCAGTAATACTATAACCTCCAAATCACAATAGTTACGATACTCGTCTAGTAATACAACTAAGATAATAACAATATGTTATAATTATACAGATCAGAAAATGGAAAAAACCTCAAAATGGAAAACCATTGGAAGAAATTTAAAGCCAGCTATTAAACTTGGAAGAACACCTGTAGCTTCTAACACCCACACAAACAGTCTAGATTGACCTTTGAACATCTACAAGACCAACCTCAACCAATCATCGTGGTCGATGACATTTTTAAAAAAGGGAGAGGGACACCAGGCCAATTATTTTTTTAAATTTTGCTGTCCTACCAACATTCCAAACAAAACCAAATTAACACATGATGCAAATATAAGCTCAGTACACACTAAGTTTCGATGACTGAATCCACAAACTTATCAATAAGAGACTCACGTCCACACAGTCACAGGTGCGATGTCACATTTCATGATGACCGCTCCAAGTGTGAAACGCAATCTGAAGAAAATGAGGTTCCACTCGCTCAGCTATTATTATTATATTCTCAATCTAATAATAATATTAAACAAATACCGATATCACCCCCCGTACACTTCGCGAAACCGTACGCAAGTCACTCTATGCAAACCAGCCAAAATTTATTCTAATATAAAATAGTCAAAAAATTTAAATTAAGAAAACTCTAGATTATTTACTTAACTAAAAATAAAATTAACAACCACCAAAATCCACTCCTACTACACTTTATGAAACAGTTTTGAAGTAACTGGGTGCAAAACGGCCAAAATCTATACAAATTAATAACAGTCGCAATATTTAGAAAAAAAAACTTTTGTCTCTTCTCAAGCCAACCATAATGATAAACCACCCCCGAAATCCACCCCTAATGTACTTTCCAAAACCATTTCTAATTCAAATCACTTTATTATCTTTATTAGAACTGAAGATTGTACGGTTGCATATTTATTTAAAAAGAAAGTAGTATTATTTACATTTTGCAAATTTTTCAACGGCAATTTTTTCATAAATATTTAAAGTAAGACCATGATTTTTTAAAAGTTTTTTCCTATTACTTTTTCAATAAAAAACTATGCTCCAAATTTCACTGCCTTTAAAAGCTGTTCAATTTTCTAACATTTCATCAGATTTTCATATCTGTAAGCTACACAAATTTTTTTGGAATATTACTTTTTGGCTCATTAAGGTAAAACATTTGCACCTTTAAAATTATCCCTCTTTGTTAAACTAATATTTTTTCGTCACTTACTTTTTCAAAGTCAAAGCCAGAGAACTCGGATTCTCTCGCCGAAAATTGTACATTTTATGCAATAGTTCGGAAGTTACTCGATGTAAAACAGCCAAAATGTATTCCGTTTAAAAATTGTCACCTTATTCACATTAAAGAAATTCCAGATTATGTTCTGAACCAACAATCATATTAAACCACTCCCGAAATCCATCCCCAGTAGACTTCGCGAAACAGTTCTAAAGTAACTGGAGGCAAAACGGCCAAAATGTATACACATTAATAACATTCACAATATTTAGAATAAAAAACTTCTGTCTATGTTCTTACACCAATAATAATAATAATAATAAACCACTCCTCAAATCCACCCCTAGTAAACTTTCCGAAACAGTTCAGAGGTAACTCGATGTAAAACCGAGAAACAGTTTGAAATTAACAGGATGCGAAACAGCTAAAGTATAATCAAACTATAAATTGTCACAACACCTACATTAAAGAAACCCCTTGGTCATGTTCCCAACTTAACAATAATATTAAACAACCCCCAAAAATCCAACTCTAGTAAATTTCAAGGAAACAGTTCAGCAGTAATCTCGATGTTAAACTAAAAGAAATTTTTAAATTAAAAGTAGTCACAATATTTGCATTTAAAAAACTCCATATTATGATCTGGAATCAACAATAGTATCAGACAACTTCCGAAATCTACCCCTAGTACACTTCAGCAAAAACTTTAGAATTAACTCGATTTAAAACAGCCGAAATGTATATGAATTGAAAAAAGTCACAATATTTACATTTAAAAAAACTCCAACATAAGTTCTTAACACAAATAAAATATTAAACAACCTCTGAACCCCACTCCTAGTACACTTCAGAAAAATATATTTATAAAAATAAAACAAAAAACACAAAATGCACCCCTAGTAAATTGCACGAAAAGTTTGGATGTAACTCCATGTGAAACGTACCAAAAATATATAAATTAAAAGTATTCAAAATATTTACATTTAAAAAACTTGTATCTTCTTAAACTAAGAATAATATTAAACCACTCCTTAAATACAACCCTAGTACATTTTTCGGAATAGTTCGAGAGTAACTCGATGCTAAATGGCTAAGAAATATTTAAATTGAAACCAGTCAAAATATTTACATTTAATAAACTCCAAATTATGTTCTGCACGCAGAATTAAGACTAGAAAACCAAGGATATCCACCCCTAGTATACTTCACGAAAGAGTTTGGAATTAATTATACCCAAAAAAGCAAAAATACAGTTAAATTATAAAAAATCACAATGTTTACATTAAGAAAACTTCAGATTATGATCTTCACCCAATAATAATATTAAATGACCCCAGAAATATACGCCTAATACACTTCACCAAACAGTTTGGAAGTAACTGAATATAAGCCAGATGAAATGCATTCAAATAAAAAATAGTCAGAATACCACATTAAGAAAACTTAAGATTATATTTTGAATCCGAAAATAATATCAAGCAACCCACAAAATTTACCCCTAGTGCATTTCGCGAAACATTTCGGAAGTAATTCGACGTAAAACACGCCAGAATTATTTAAATTAAGAATATTCTAAATGTTTGCATGTAATAAACTACAGATTATGTTCTTAACCCAACAATAATATTAAACAACCCTCAAAATCCATTACTAATACATTTTAAGAAACAGTTCCGAAGTAACGCGATGTAAAACGCGCAAAAAATATTTAAATTAAAAACAGTTACAATGCTTGCATATAAAAAGCTTTAGATTATGTTCTGAACCTAACAATAATCTTTTAAAAAACGAAATTCACCCCTAATACACTTCACCAAACCGGCTGCAAGTAACTGAATGTAAACCAGGAAAAATGTTTTCGAATAAAAAGTAGAATACTCTTATAAGTCCCTGAAAAATGAAACACGGAGACGTTTTTTTGGCCAAAGTCGGTTTTATTTTTCAACATACTCTCCTTTTAGGTCGATACAGCAAGTCCAACGAT
>NC_046660.1:149910916-149923696 GCF_010883055.1 Belonocnema kinseyi
TCGTGATGATAAAGCGGTTTTTTCTTCTTCAAATGCGGTCGTTTTTCGGCGATTTCGATTTTCAATCGGCCCAATAATGATGAATAGTATGCTCCGGTTATGTTTTTACCTTTTTCAAGATAGTCCACGAATATTATTCCATGTGCATCCCAAAATACGGAGGCCATAACCTTTCCGACCCATTCTTGCATTTTTGGACGCTTCGGAGCACTTTGGCCCGGTGGAACCCACTGTTTTGCCTGTTGCGTTGACTCAAGAGTGTAGTAGTGGATCCAGGTTTCATCCATGGTTATGAATCGGCGCAAAAACTCGGTCGGCTTACGCGAAAATAATGCCAAATTCTGCTGGGAAGTTGTCACATGAATTCGTTTTTGGTCCACTGTGAGCAAACGCGGCACCCATCGCGCGCAGAGCTTCTTCATGCTCAAAACTGAATGCACGATATTGCCCACATGTTCCAATGACATGCCTACAGCATTAGCTTCCTCTCCCAATTTCACTTTGGGATCATTCAACATCATATCATGGATTTTTTCGACATTTTCTGGTGTAGAGATCTATTTTGGGCACCCAGATCGTTCAGCATCAACTGTGCTCGTACGGCCACAACGAAACTCGGTAAACCACTTATGAATCATTCCAATCGACGGTGCAGAGTCCGAGTAATACTTATCCAGCTTGGCCTTGGTCTCGGATATCGTTTTCTTGCGAAGATAGTAGTGTTTTATCAAAACTCGAAACTGAGATTTTTCCATATTAAAAAAAAATCGGAGGTTAGTCGCTTCTCAGTGCTGTAACTTGTAAATGCGTAAACATAAATGGCTGAAGTTTTGACAGGCGTCATTTGATGGACCAAATTCGACGAAAATGGTTCAAATTAGTGAATACTAATGCCATCTCTTAGAATTTTCAGGTACTTATCAGACTGCCTAGTATATAAAGAAAACTTGAGATTATCTTCCTAACCCGACAATGTCTAACAACCCACAAAATCCAACTCTAGTACACTTCATGAAACAGTTTAAGAGTGACTGGATATAAACTTCATAAAATATATTCCAATTAAAAATTGTCACAATATTTTAATTAAGAAAATACATGGTTATGTCTTCCACCTAACGGCAATATTGAACAACCCCCAGAATCCGCCGCCTGTAAATTTCACGAAATAGTTGATAAGTAACTCCATGTAAAACAGCAGAAATGTATACAAGTTAAAAACAGTCCCAGTATTCAGAATAAGAAAGCTCTGAGTTATGTCCTGAACCCAACAATAATATTTTTCAAAAAGAACAAAATCAACCCCTAGTAAGTTTCACCAAAAAATTCGAAAGAATTTCGATATAGAAAGGACAAAAAAATTTAAATTAGAACTAGTTACAATGTTTACATAAAAAATATTTCTGTCTGTGTTTTTAACTCAACCATAATATTAAACAACCTCCGAAACCCACTCCTAATACACTTTAGCAAACAGTTTGGAATTAACTGAATGTAAACCAGCCAATGTGTATTCAAATAAAAAAAAGCCAGAATACTTACATTAAGCAAATTTCTAATTGTTTATGTATTTATTCTATTACTCGCCCTTTTGCGGGTCTTAGGGCTCCGTTCACTTTAAATATTTTACAATTTCCCTTAACTACTATGCCTTACGCTTAGCTTAACCTATAATCGCTTCGTTTTCATATTATTTAACAGCTCTTACATATTATATTGTTTTACAAGTGCGCGAGACCTTCCAGGATTTCCATTAACTTCTACCATTACTTGTCAAGCTTTTCCTTTTAACTTCTAAGCTCTTGATTGGGAAGATTTTCATGTATTTCGAGGACACAAAATAATTCATGTTTAGCAGAAGAAATATTGAGACTTCCTTTGATTGAATTGACAAGCGTTTGTAGGCGATGGAAACCTCACCGCATGTTTTCTCTGCCTGCAGCGTTTGAATTAAGCTGCGCTTAAGGTCAGTAGGAACTGATTCATCTAAAGTAGCAAAAATGGCCCACTCAGGCGTAAGGTACCAAAGATTACTACAAAACTTCTTTACAGCTACTTCGGAGACCTTCTTGATTATACTGACGTACTTTTGTAGCTGTTTCAAGAGAAGGAAGTTATCTTTCAGCGCTTGGAGTGCGGCAGGAGCTGTGAATGATGCCTTTATGTACACAAGAATAACAAACAGACAGAAGTCGTTAATACGCTTCTCTGCTGCAGCTGTGAGCTTCAACCGACTCTTGAAAACAAGAATTTTCAGGACGTGTAGAACTCGTGACATAAAGCGCGCATCGTGGATACAATCAGGTGGAAAGAACTTGATTCCGCGTGGAGGCGTGCCTCCCAAGAAAATGCGGACTAATTTAAGAAATTCCCGATAGTCACCACGAGGTTGGCTCTCCCAGAATTAAAGTAACGAAATGTTTAAACTGATTTATTTATCATATCAGATGGTAAGCAGAGCAGTTTGAGAAACTTCACGTACATTTAGCTTCCTTAGAACAAAAGTAAATACGGTT
This sequence comes from Belonocnema kinseyi, assembly GCF_010883055.1. Taxonomy (NCBI): domain Eukaryota; kingdom Metazoa; phylum Arthropoda; class Insecta; order Hymenoptera; family Cynipidae; genus Belonocnema; species Belonocnema kinseyi. Next base: position 149,913,433 of record NC_046660.1, read on the forward strand.
TTTCCCGACAGTTCCAAGAGATCCGACGACCTGCTGGCAGCGAAGCCTGCGTTGAACGAAGACAAATCTATGTTTTTGCATTCCTCCCGAAATCTCTTAAGAAAAGGAATTTCAGGACCACAAGATATAGCTAATGTCACTTCAAAGGCACCCTTAAAGACGATCCCAAACACCGTTTCCAAATCCTACCAAAAGAGAAAAGAGGTAAGACAGAATTTCGTTCAATTTAAATTATCGCCTCAGTAGCGAAGAGTCGCGTATTTCACGTACCTCTCAAGCTAGTTGTAGTATCAGTACTTGTGCTCTGTATTCTGTCACTTAGTTTCCATAATTCCAGAACATGTACAACGGCGCTGTCAGTAGCTTCACTCATTCCATGTTGAAGCAGGGGAGCACCTAGTAGATGATCGTCAACGTTGTAGCCCGTGACAATTACAGGTAATCCCTCTTGCATAGTTTTTCCAAACTTCATTTTTTCCCCATCAAAATGAACAATAAGTTTAATAGTGTCAGATTCCTGTAGTTTTTATTGAAAGTTTTCTTTAACGTTTTCAGCAATTCTTTTTCGCAAATTTGTACGTAAGCGATGAAGACTGCTTTTATTAATGTTGACTGTGTTGACATCTACATTTTGTGCACTTGCTGTGGCACTCACAACTGCAGTGGACTTTTTAACACTAGTCTTAGTTGTATCAATCGCTGCTTCTAAATTGAAGTAAAAACATTCTTATAACCTCTCCTCTTCTTAATATTTGTTACTTGAATTTTACTAGTGTTATCTGAGAGGCTATTCATTTCGTCTGCATTCTCATGCTGCAGATTGCTGTGCTCGGTATCACTATCAGACGAATACACAGCACTTGTGGACGAAAGTGGTGACCGAAGTATCTCTGAAAAACGCGAGTGGCCTTCAATATTTCCAAAGTACTAAGACCATGTCGCTGCTTCGAGCATGAACTTACCGTTCTGACCGCCATGTAGCACTTTTTTGCAGTGCTCTCCATTCCTTGTGCAAATCGGCAGCTTTCTTCACAATGCAACACTTTTGCCCTGTCAGAATTCTAGCCCGTTCCCATAATTCATACACAGCATCAGCAGCAACGTTACATGCTATGTTCTATCGGGTAGACAGGTTTCCTACTGCGCTTTGTTTTCACTGCACTCATCTCACTCACTTTCGTTCAGATATCGTGAACCGATAGAGAACACGCGCGTATAACTGAACCGAAAACGTAAACACAAAGTTTTCCGTCACAACTTGTCCGCGGTCAACGGCTGACCCACAGCAGGGGCATCGAGCGTCAGCGTTCACCTTCGTCGTATTCCCATTCGCTTTCGAGGAGCGGCAGGATATATCGGGCAGGGAAGGTGTGAATGAGTGAATAATGGACTCAGAATGAAACCTTATGATACTCAAATCGCTGTCGCGCTCCAAGGATATAAAGACGGCCGATATATAACGAAAAATGCGAATTTCATGTAAAATACACTACTTTAGACCGCTTGCGGCAGGGTTTGCAATCGCCTGATTCAGTTCAAATTTAATATGTAGTATTTTCATAGCAAAAGGAAAGAACTGAGGGAGCATCCATCACTAAAATCGCAAAATTTATGTAGGCCACTAAATAAGGGACACCCTACCCTCCACTTGTTGCCCATTTTCCATTTGCTTTTAACTTTTCTCCTCCTCTTTTCCCATCTTGAATGTCCCGTGTTTCCTCTCCTCTCTCTATTGAGCACTTCCTGCAGGTATACTTATGCAACTATTTTACCCTAACCACCCTTAAGTTTCTTATCAAAACTCTAAACCCTTTTTCTCTGCCTTATTACCATTTTATCTTTTTCTGTTTCTTCTATCAGCATGCATCCTGGATAGTTCCAGCTCACTCTAAGAACCCATCTCAGAAATCCCTTTTGCATGCTTTCAACTTATTTCTACATCTTCCATCCCAAAATCTCCACTCAATAAAACATCACTGAACATAGCAGTGAATCAAACAACCATACTTTCATCTTCCAGTACTCTTTAATTCTTCTTTTTCCCATCCCTGCACTTGATTTATCAACTTACTCGCACTTTCCATCCTTATTTTCAGCTGCAGATCATTTCCGCCTTCCACTTGGAACCAAAATCATAAATAGCAAAATTCCTCTACCATTTCCACCATTTCCCTATTTATCTTTCATCCATTCTTCAGCTAATGCGTTCTCTTCCTGGAAAAAATATGTTTGTTTTTGCTACATTAACTGTCAGGTCCTTCTCTCTCACGTACTTTTCGAATTCTTAAATTAGCAAGTTTATTCCACTGTAACTATCTGTTGGAAGCACCACATAGTCCGCGTACGCTCATTAGTATATCCGCTTATTCCCTAGTACTATATCCCCTTTCCTGAGTCCACTATAGCAGCGCTATTGCCTGAGTCCCACCCTGTCAAGAACTCCTCTCTTCTCTGTTCCCCGATCCTCATCCTTTTCTTTTCTCCATGAAAACCTCTTTTATCCTATCAATCAACGTTTCGTCCATATTCATGTGTTTCATTGCCTTCCATAAAACTTTCTGGCAAAATGTGCCTTTAATCTGTCAAAATCTGCCTTAAAATCTACAGACAGAGCGACCAGTTTTTCTTTTATCTGCCCCAGTTTAATTTTGACTAGATAACTCAAAACGAAAATATTATCTACTATCACTATCTCCTTCCTTAATCCTGTTTGATTATGTGAAACTCTTTTTCTCTCCTTTATCTGTTCATTTAATCTCTTCCTGAGTACCTCCGTATATATTTCATGTGGCACACTAAATATATCAATGAAGAGAGCAGCGATAGTAGCGATGACACTGAGCAGGAAGAATATGTTGTAAAGGCGGAAAAAGATGGTACGCCGCGCCTATTCAATCAAGAAAAACTAAATGATTTAATCAGAGAACTAGAGCTGCCGAAAGATGGGGCTGAATTGCTAGCTTCAAGACTGAAAAGAAGAAACAGGCGATCTAAATGAACGAAGGTTTTATTTTATCATAATAGGGATAAGTCATTCCGAAAATACTTTACAGAAGAAGACTTGTTATACTATAACAATGTTCGTGGTACTATGAATGAATTAGGAAAAAGATATATACACAAATCCGTGTAGCGGAGATTGTTTATAGATTCTTTGAAACGAAGCCTTAAAGCAGTGTTATTGCACAATAAAAATAAATATCCTTTGACACCGATAGTACACTCGGTAACGCTCAAGGAAGAATATTAAAAAATAAAGATGGTTTTGGGTAAGATTAAATACAGAAAACACAAATGGCATATTTGCGGCGATCTCAAGATCTTGACATAATTCTAGGTCAGTAATCTGGTTTTACGAAGTTCCCATACTTTCTTTGCTTGTGGGATAGAAGGAATCGCAAGAATCATTACGTTAAGAAAGATTTGCAAGCTCGAGAACGTATAGAAACTGGATCAAAAATGTTTTGAACAAACCTTTGGCTGAGCTAGCTAAAATTCTACTTCCTTCTTCACACATCAAACTCGGTTCGATGAAACAGTTCGTAAAAGCTTTTGATAAAAAAAAAGTTTTTCTTATTTATTCAAACGATTCCCAACTTTATCGAGCGCAAAATTGAAAGAAGGGTCTTTGATGGACCTCAAATTCCTATAATGTTGAGAGATGAAACGTTTATTGCCACAGTAAATGCCAAGGAACGAGATACATGGCAGAGCTTCAAGAATGTGGTTGAAAACTTCTTAGACAATCACTAGTGACAACTACAAATAATGTTCTTGTCTGACTTGCTCAAAAATTGCAAAAAAATAGGTTGTTTGATAAGTTACAAGCTACACTTTCCTGATTCCCATCTGGAAAACTTCCCAAAAAATTTTGAAGATTACTGTAAAGAGCGAGGAGAACGCTTCCATCAAGATATCAAGGATATAAAAAAAACGTTACAATCATGGCTTTACTGACGTTGATACTGATAGAAGAAATTAAGAATAAAAAAGTAGTCACAACATTTACATTTAAAATTCTTCAGATTATGCTTTTAACCTAACAATAATATTTCTTTTTTATTTATAATATCTCCCCTAAGGGAAATAACTTTCATTCCTTACATTCCTTTCGCCTACATATTTTTATGAAATCTTATCCTTGCTATTTACAATTATTTACAACTATTTTAATAAGATCTTATATCTAGATCTTTATTTGTATTTTCTGTAAAAGCGCAAATCAGGACGTTTTAGAGAACGAGTGAGCAAGCGAGCGATTGAGAGTGAAAGTGCAAGCGAGGGAAATAGAGTGATAACTAAAACGCATCATAGTCTTCCTATGCTATTACACAACCATTACGTACCATATTCACGCTTCCCATATAAGCGACGTCCGTTTCCTTTTTCTTTTAATTTTCGTGTGCCACCATTTTGCTATTTTTACATGCATTCTTTTATTTTGTACCGTTTGTGCCTCTAGCTTCCACCAACTGTTTCATCCATTCTTCCCCTGATACATACTCCCCTTAAATTTTTAACAAATTCTCTTGCCAGCTTCCTTTCTCTTCCATTCCTCTTCAACATCCTTCCCATATATTCTCCTATGTTTTCTCCTCCCATTTACATATCACTTTCTTTTTTCTTCTTTTCCCCAGTAATTCCCCATCCTTACCTCGTTTCCCAATCAATATTTTGCTATTTTGGTCCATCTTCTCTCTCCTTACCCTTTTCCAAATACTTTCCTACTCCTTTCTTTTTCATAACCCTTCCTGCCTATTTTATCTTTTGCCTTATATGAGCTCTATGATATCCATTCGTTTGCTAGATATACGCCAAATACATAAACTCTTTCACGTCTTATAGCTTTATTTCCTTTCTTCTTCACCTTCATTCTTTCTTTCTTCCCCCTCCTTTTCAAAACCTCATTATCTTTGTCTTTTCTACATTTAAATTAAACTTTTTCCTATCTAAGTATTTCTATTATCCTGTTTTAAAGGCCGTCATCTCTTCTTAATCCTCTGCCATCAACACTATATCGTCTACGTATGACATATTTTTTTATTACCTATTCTAACTGCTCCACAAGCTTTTCTTCTCATTTTTCCTTCCAAGTCTGATATTAGTATATTAAATGAAAGTAGGCTTGGAGGACATTCTTGCCTCAACTTATTCCATTTGCCTCGGTCTAATGAGTGAAATGCCATCTTTAAGTTCATTAACATTGCTATTATTGCCATTTTCGCCTTTTAAACCCATTTATTTACTAGATAATTCGCACCATATATGTTGTCCATCGACCACATTCATTTTCTAAGCCCTGTACGATTCGGTCGCTCAATCTTTCTTTCCCCGACTCCTTAATTTAATCCCTCGGACAAAGCAGTTACATATACTTTATATAGTGCACACCCATATAATCTTTAATCTTGTCTCCTTTTCCATTCGTCATTATTGATATCGTTACTCCTTTCCATAACTTTGGCCAACCCTCTTTTCTCTATACTCTATTATACATTATCTATGTCCATTCCTTTAGTGTCATCCCTCCATATTCCCACACCCTTTTTCTACCCTTCCTCTCTATTCCTCCTAGTAAATCATAAATTTTTTTTTTCAAATATACGATTCCAATATATTGGCTTACTCTTTTTCTTCTTTTTATCACTCTATTTACTACGTTCTAAACCTCTTCTTCCCTCTTAGTCGTCTTCGCCTCTTCCAAACCTTTTATTCTCTTCCTCTTTTTTTTGACCACAAAACTAAGTATAATCCTTCTTTTTCTCCTATATTCTGCTCTATTAATTTTTTCTTTTCTCAAATTTCTTAATGCCCTTTTAACCTCCTTTTTCTCTTTAAAATCCTCATCCCATCCGATGGGAGTATTTACCGCTCGTTAGGAGGCGCCATCGAACTTACATAAATGGCCGCGTAATTGAGTATTCTAATATTACGTCATACTCGGTCGGTAACGTCGAAATCTAGAATATACCACTTGGTCTTTGATCTTCCTTAAAAAATCCTATAAGAGTTCTTAAAAATTCTTAAACTTCCAAGAATTTGTTTTTAAATTCCTTCCAATTCTTTGCCATAATTTCAAATCTTTCGAAATATCTCGAAATTGACTAAAATTAATTATAATCATGTAAAATCTTTAAAATTTTCTTAAATTCCTTTAAATCTCTGGAAAATCCTTAAAATCTTTGAATTTTTGCAAATAACTTAAAATCTTTACAAATAACTTTCAAATTAATTGCTTAACATTCTTTAAAGTCACTAAAACTTATGGAAATATTTTTAAATCCTTTAAAAATAAAGTTTAAAAATACTCTTAAAAATGCTGAAAATATTTGAATATTTTCAAGTCCATTAAAATATTTTTAAATAACTTTTCAAAAACTCTTTCGAAATTCTTTAAAACCGCTAAAATTGTCTTAAAATCTTACCAAATAATTTTTTAATCCTTTAACCTTTTTGACTTATTTCTGAATTCATTTTAAATCTTTTAAAAAGAAACATTAAGATTCCGCCAAGTCCCTAGTAATTCCTTGAAAACACTTGAATTCTTAGAAATCTCTCAAGATTTCTTGAAAATCCTTTAAGTCCTCCGAACTTTGTTGAACTCCCTTTAACTTCTTTGAAATTATTTTAAATTTTGTAGAATTGGCCAAAATTAATTCAAATCTTTCATATCCAAAATCCTATATATTCTCTTAGACTCCATAAAATCTCTTTAGAATCCTTAAATCAATCAGTTTCTTTAAATATCTTGAAATCTCCTGATGTTCATTCAATATGTTTTAATAACTTTTCAATAACATCACTTAAGTTCTTAGAAATCCTTAAAGTCCTCCGATTTTTATGAACTCCCATCAACTTTTTTGAAATCATTTTAAAAATTTCAAAATTGACTAAAATTAATTGACATCTCTTGAAATCCTGAAATTTTTGTAGAACGGAATGTCCTCCATTCTTCTCTAGATTCGTGTCTCTTCTTTTTTTCTTCTTACTATGTCTTATTTTCCTATCTCTAGTTTCCTTTTCTCCTAGTTACCTGGAACCTGATTTCTTACTATATCTTGTTTTTCTTTATCCCAATCCTACCATGCTCAGTCTATCTACAGTCTCCCAAAATTAACACATGTTCTTCTTCCCTTTTCCTTTCGTCTTCCACTGTTTTTCTTGACTTATACTGCATCTTTCCTTCTGCACATTTCAAATCATCCTCTATTCTCTATTACTTCTCTCTTACGTTCTCCTATTCTTCAGTTGCACGAGTACCATACTCTCCCCTCTTCGCTCTTTCCTTCTCGCATTTTGTACTTTTTCTATCTCTACCTTAGCATCAATCCTTCTTAGAACTCCTTTCACCCCTTTCTTCAGCTTCTTTCCCTCTAATCTTATACCCTGTATTGCTATGTTTCTTTTCCGTTCTTCTCTCTCGTTTTTTTCTATTCTTTGTTATATTTTTCTTAGCCTTTCCTTCTCCGTATTCCTACTATGGCCCCCTCCAAACTCATGATTCGAGTTTTCTATTTTCTTTATCTGACCTTGCATCTTCTCTACGTTCCTATTATTATTTTCCTCCTTCTCTCGTTTTACTTTCAATGACTGCATCCTCTTCTCTATTTGTTCCCTGACTTCTCCCCATCTCTTTATTTTTTTCCTAGGTTTAGCCATTTCCCGCCTAATTTTTTTTCTTATTTTCTCTCGCCTTTTTCCCTGCCTTTCTTTATAAATCCCCATTACATTTACCATAACTTAGCAAATTTTTCCCCGTATTTCCTCTTTCATTGGATCTTTAGTATCATCTGCGATCCCTTCAGTCCCCTCACTATTCTCATTCTTCTCTACAAAACTATGTTTTCGTGGCAGCAATCCGAACTTTATTGAATATATATTACGCTTAAACCTATATTATCCGTCTCTTTACTGCCACCCCTCTCCCCTCTCTTCCTTTTGGAGAAGCCTCAATCGATCCCACGCTTCTTACTCTTAATCTTTCCTTTTCTATCGTTTTCCTGCACTTCCCCCTTGCCTTCCTGTCTTTGATCTTTTTTTCGGTGTACTATTAACTTCCTGCTCTAAATCCGTTTTTCCTCGATGTTACACGCTCCGCTAGCCACAAATCCAATTCAAGCGTTCCCGCCTTTTATCCTTCCCTACCTCTAGCGTCGCGTTCTTGCACCTGTTTTGCTTTATCCGTCTCTAGCTCACTCTGCTACTACCAACCCGATCAACCCACTCCACCACCCTATTACAAATTTCAAGCCAATCTAACCTCAACTTCCACACAAGTTTTGTGCTCATCATCCTGGCACATAACCGCAACGCATTATTTAAGGATCTGCACCTGCAGCAAAGTCAAATCCCGCTGCAAGAACAGAAGCAGCATATCGATATTCAAGGCGCCAACTAACCGACGAAAGTCCTTTTTCACTCGGAAGTGCGGAAAACCATTCCTCATTGATTGTTCCTGATCTGCGAACTCTAGGATGACATCAATGGAGCACACCATGAGACGCAGGCTTTCCTCATTATTCTCTTTATTTAATTAAACAAAAGCAGTGCTAGATGCGGCTGGTTGCAAGCCTAACGACTTTCTACCACGAGACATTCGAATTGCCACATCCCCCTGATTGGGCTCCTGCTCGTCCATAGCGTCTTGTGCCACGGGTATATAGAGTTTCTTTTCGACCGCATCTTCAGGGTGCGCTACGGATGCTAATAATTGATGCTGCTCTTATTTTTTAATGTTACTTATTGCGCCCTCGGATATAAGGTGGCACCGCCTAATAGATCTTGATTGATCCGAAAAATTTTGTTCATTCACTCCATGGGCCAACTTGGGATGAACACCTACAAAGAGACGTTGTTGTTCGCCACTGACGAGTCCTCCCTGCGCAGTTATCCAAAAGTGTCATTTGATTGCGGCTCGATTCGTTCCAGGTGTCCACTTGATCCTCTTTTGGCCTGCGCACACTAGTGTTGTTGGCGGAATGCGCTCTCAACTTTTGATCTCATTCGCCCAATGCTTCTTCCAGGAAGGACATTCCTATCTATAATCTGACATATTCATTGTCTAAGATCGGGTTGAATTACTGTTCTTATTTCCGAAATAATAGCTATAAGTTTTGGAGAAATGCCATCCCGTCCGGAGAAGTTATGGTCGCTCCCATCTCGTATTCAAATTGGCAGAACAACAAATAGTCATCATAACGGGTTTGAAAATTGCCGCGCTGTGAAGACATTCCTATTATTTCTGTAACTCTAATATAATTTACCTGTAAAGTCCAAGTCCAAGAGCCTCCAGTTACTGTCGAACAACCACCCAAACCAGAGGAGGTCGAAGTATTTTGGAGAGAAGTCTACGAAGTTCAGCATAGACTGGACGAAGACTCAGAAAATATAAATAGCTTCAAGGAGTTATGTGTTGCCCTCATAACAACTGATAAAGAATGCCCACCCATCACTACAGAGGATGTGAAAAAAGTACTAAGAGGGATGAAGAACTATTCCGCACCGGGACCAGAATGTATCAAAACCTTCTGGTGGAAAAAGTTTTCTTCAACCTATCAGCATTTGGCCCGTATTTTCACCTCATATTTAAAGTCGGAAGAGCCGATTCCAGAGTGGTTGGTGGAAGGGAGCACAATACTACTGCCGAAAATAGGCAACTTAGCCGACCCGAAGAACTACAGGCCAATAACTTGTCTGAACACGCTTTATAAGATATTCACAGCTATCCTAAATGATAGGATTGTTCGGGCAATTGAACCTGTGTGGCAAGAAATGTATGAACAACGAGGCGCAAAGAAAGGCGTAGCCGGATGTCGGGAGAACCTGCTCATCGATAGATGTGTCTGCAAAGATGCAACATTCTACCAGCGTGAACTATCGATGGCCTGGATTGATTATCGGAATGCCGCTTTGGAAAACCAGATTTACTATCTCATCTGGCAAAAATCGTGTGACAACTAACAAGGTTACAGCACATAGAGTTGCAAATGGAAGAGACCCTCTTCTTAAAATGGTCAGGAATCACGAAGAAGTGGGCAAAGGACCATTTCTGTACAAAGCAGCGGAGGAGGCTGCTGAAACACTCTGACTTGACTTCAGTATTAGGGGTGAGCAAAATGCTTCAAATCTAATCTATCTCGAGTACTCACTCCTGAAAGCCCGCATTAAGAAGGCACAAGAGAAAAACTTTCGTGAACAGCTCCTCGATAAGAGGATGCACGGTATCTTCCACAGAAATGTGAAGGATCAGTCAATGTCTTGTGAG
>NC_046660.1:149923796-149939691 GCF_010883055.1 Belonocnema kinseyi
TAAAAAGCATCCCTGCGTGTCAACAATATGCTAGAACACTTGCGGGAAAAATGCAGAAGGCGGTTGTCCTTGGGTCACTCCGTGTTCTTAGGGTGCACGAGTTTTTTGCTGCATGTTCGTATTGATTCCTTTACAGACTGTAACCACCTATCTCACTGTTGTGAAACGTGGTTATGGCTGAAATTTTACCGTGATTTCGCTGGAAGCGGCTGCAATTTTTCAGATTAGCACCCTGCTCCCGGCGAAATTCTGCGGTTGTCCTTATGATAAAGTTTTCAATTATAAATGTATATAATTTTAATACTATAAAAGTAGCATATGCCTTTATACTTATATTGTATTATTAATTATTTGTCCAAACTAAATTCCAAATGACGTATGTTCCTTTTGTCAACGTGTCATGCATATAGATTTCTCAAAAAAAATTCCATTCATTGAGTTAAAAAATACTTTTATTTAATTAGTTGTGGCTTTAATATCTGCTAAATTAATACCTTTATGTATCCCTAGAATATAATTTCGATTATGAAACTTAATTTTCTTTCATAAAATTAACTTGCTCTTGAAATTACTGTACTTGAACAACATTTTATATGTGAATCATCAAAATCATGAGCAACATATATTACTCATATTGAAAATTATGGATTCCATCTATGCAATAGATAATTATTTTGTTTCAGATGCTATAAAGCTTGGGGCATGCGAAGAGTCATAACGCATTTAGGAGACATTGAGAGGCATAGTTCATGAATGAGCAAATAAGATTCCGATTAAGCTTCCTCAGAACACAAAAAGTAGCCGCGCGCGGGCGGCAAAGCTGCAGCTGGAGCTATTCAAAATTATTACAGATATACACATTTTCGGACATTCTGCAGAAGAACGACGCTAATATAAAATCCTCCGCAGTTGCTGAACCATAGTGAACCTTTTAACGCAAATGCAACTGCGGGAACAGATGTATCCAGTAACACGATCTACTTTCCCTCATTACTCAGGAGATTCAATTCAATTTGGGGTACATGGCCTGTTGTCACCATGTCAATAGTTTTGAGTCATTCTGTGGATGATTATCCTAAACCTTATAAGACCATTTCGTCTGTATTTCCACTATTACGAATCTGGAAGGAATATCATACATCTTAAAAAACTATTAATTAAGCTTTATTTTAGAGGAAGACAAATCGCGAGTACCAATAGGTATGACGGCAGCGAAAGAGCGGTTACAAATACTGGCCAAATATATTACATCACGATTAGAAGTGTAAAGCACTCTTCGTTAACTGTATCATCGCATGGTGAAGATTTTTTTTTTAAAGTGGACTAGAAGTTGGCCGAATTCTCGCTTTTTGAAAGTGATCATAAACGCCATACTGTACTTCCACAAATATGACTTTGATGTTATAATTAACTCTAATAATCCTGTGAGAAAACCGCATTCTATATATTGGAAACAAGAATACCTCACCTTAGGGTTCGTTCTTTAACTATCTTACGCGTTTTTTTTTCTTTTAGATTAAGGATGAAAAGGAATTTTCTTTCACGTTAAGTAGGACACAACGATATAAATAAAAACATTACGCGTAACGCATAATGTATTATATAAACGATGCAGTAGGGAAAAACTCGCGGAGTTATTCTGCCACATGGCTCACATGAAAATCTTGTTCATCCGAATTGACAAATGATTGAAGAAGAAGTATGAAAACAAAATCTTTACCATGCCGACAAGGCCAAAGCTAAAATATAGACAATAAATAAATGAATTGCTTAAGCAGTGTTCGCAAGTCCAAATCGTGAAACTGATCAATTTTGAAAGCACATTTCTTCAGAAGTGTGGTATTCCAAGCATATATGCAAAAGTGAGTACATCCTTCAGGTATGCAAGAAAATATTATTTAGATTCATTTTGTTCTATGTTACAGATTATATATCAAGAACTAGCTTAAAAATAGAGGGGCTGAGGGCAGAAACAACATTATGGAAAGTCACGTGAGAAAGGTGCGGGGGGATCAAAAGTAGGAAAAAGACGAGCATCTAATTTATAAAGGGAGTCTTCCTCAATAAAAAAATGTTTGTGATAGTATGACACTGATACAGTTGACAGTCTAATAAACAGTCTAATAAGTGAACTGAAATTAAAGTTAATCATGTCTTAGTTTGAATATGATTCTTTCTTGTGTTCATTTTAACACTTTTGCGATAATCATTATGTTCGATTATAATCCAAAACGTTGGTCCTTCGATTGCGGATACTTTTAATTAAAGAAACAATTCTGCACTCCCTTTTTTTGTTACATTTTTATTTTATTCTTCTATAGCTTAGGTATTATTTTATTATTTTTTTTATTTTTTGTATACATTTGTAATTTTAATATGAAAAAATTTTAGGGCTGTTTTAAGTTGTTGTTGTAATCTAATTTCTTAATTCCGCGGTCTCGAGCAAGAGCTATCAATAAATCTTCGCAACCTTGTCCCCACATAATTACTGAATATTATATCGCTTATCCTTCTGACGTCTAAGGATGGATACCAGATTCTTCCATTAAGAATAGAATGGATTATTTTTTAAGTTATCGCTTATCCTTCTGACATCCAGGGTAACATGTTTGATTCTGCCCATAAGGATTGTATGGATAATTACACAGCCACACAAAAAAAGTGTGCGGATCTGGTAACAAGACACACGTATTCCTATGGATTTTGAGGCGCTGAATTCAAATTCGGTATCAAAAATCACCCATCACCTCATGGTTGAGCCATAACCTCAAAAAATGACGAAAAATTATGCACTGAGGAAAATAAATTTCAATATAATGCCAGTGATGCAAATTTTCACTTCAAAAACATGTCGACAACTGTGAAGGGTCAACCCTTGCCTGATATCCACTTATTTAACATAACTTTACGCAATAGAACCTGACCTCACCTAACCTGAATTAACAGAAATTTATTGAACTACACGTAAAGCTCTGGAAGCATATTTTCCCAGTAGCAAATTTGTGCTACATCGAATAGGTCAACTCGAGCCTAACCTAGAAATAAATCTAACCAAGCCTAACCTAACCTAACCTAACCTCACGAAACACAATTAAACTGATTGTGATGTCCCGTTGTGTTTGCGGTACCATCTCATTCAGCTTCGGCTTAACCTACATAGAGGTTACACCTACCCTAACCTAACAAAACCTGACCTAACCTAACCTAACCGAGTACGCTGGCTACCCTGTTCTTGCGTACTTTCATATTTTGACATTCATAGCAGTAAATGTCTGGAGTTTCGTAACCACTTGTTGCTAGCATTATTCGCCTGTGTCTGTAACCAGGGCACCTCCACGTGGTGACGGTGGGCAACGGATCCACATTGGCTGAGTCCCTGGGTAAACGGCGTTCATGCCGTCATGGCAGACACAGGTAAAAAGTGTATTACAATGCTGGGAAAACCCCCAGTATCGATGTCTGGTCAGGGTGGGAAAGCGGGCTCTCCGACGTCGTCATCACGTAACCGTAGATCTTCATCAATGGATCACTTGGTTGGTCTAGAGTCTCATGTTACAAGGAAAAAAACCGCGAGCATTTCTCAATCGCATGTTTGCAAGAATAGCTCAGATACATTCTGTTACATTTACAGTAAATGTAAAGTGAAAAGTCTTCACAAAAAGTGTTTTGACCGTAAATTGCTGCACCAAGAAACAAAATGGGTTCCTCACGTCATTTGCAATTCCTGCAGAATTATATTGTATCGTCTAAAAAATTCAAACTACGAAAAGTACCGCATGTACTCTACACCAGATACATGAAAAAAACCCGTTATTGTGAAGGACTGCTACTTTTGCATGAATTCCGTCAAAGGGTTTAACGCCAAAAATAAACGTAACATTTCGTACATTAATGTGTGCACAGTCACAAGAGCAATTGAAATCAATAAAAATGCACGCCAGACTGATTTAAGCGCTTTAGAAGATGATAGAATGGAAGTTGAAAGTCAATGTCATGAAGACGGTAGTGAAACCAGTGATCGAACAGAAAATAGTTCTGATGATTCAGATGAAAATGACAAAAAAGATGACGAATATGGCGTGCATAAAATGAAATTGGAGGTTCTAATATTAGTGTCGCAACTAGAACTGAATGATTTTACTAGAGATCGTGGATTATCGAAAGACGGCGCTGAATTTGCCGCTTTATTTCTAAAAAGAAGAAATCTTCTAGAGCTAAAGACAAAAGTTTCATTCTATCGCGACAGGGACAAAGAATTCAGAAAGTTTTTCGTTAAAGACGAAGAGACGTCTTTAGTGTACTGCACTAACGTTAACGGACTAATGAACCACTTGAAAAAAAATGTGTACATAGACGAAGAATGGCGACTTTTCATTGATTCGTCAAAACGCAGCATTAGGGCTGTTTTACTGCATAACACGAATACTTACGCTCGTATCCCTATAGCTTACTCAACGGTCATCAAAGAAGAATATAACAATGTTAAAATGCTTCTTGAAAAAGTTAATTACACGAATCATACATGGCAAATATGTGATGATCTCAAAATCATAACAATGATATTAGGCTAACAATCGGGTTTCACGAGAGAGCCATGCTTTATATGCCTGTGGAATAGCAGAGAACGAGCCAATCATTACAGCAAAAATATTGGCCTTCAAGAGATTCATTCAAACCTGGTTCTCATAATATCATCAACCAAAGCCTCGTTGATCCAGAAAAAATTTTACTACTACCCCTCCACATAAAGCTTGGGTTCATGAAGCAATTTGTCAAGGCGTTAGACAAAGATGGACAATGTTATAAGTATATATCCCTTAAATTCCCTAATGTTTTAGACGCTAAATTGCAAGAAGGAGTCTTTGATGGACCACAGATTCGAATATTGACAAGAGATAACTAATTTCGTGAGCCATATGACGATAATTGAAATGGACGCTTGGGAAAGTTTTAAAGCAGTAAACGCAAATTTCCTCGGTAACAAAAGAAGTCCAGACTACGAGAATATTGTTGCGAAAATGATAAGAAACTACAAAATATTAGGCTGCTTGATGAATTTAAAACTTCACTTTCTAGATTCCCATCTGGATAAGTTTCCAGAAAATATTGGCGATTTCAGCGAAGAACAAGGGGATCGTTTTCATCAAGACATAAAAGTGATGGAACAACGATATCAGGGTAGAAGGGACGAGGTCATGATGGCTGATTTTTGCTGGATGTTGAAAAGGAAAACGAATGTAGATCCTTAACGTAAGCGTAACCCTTTGCATCGTTCCTACGAAGAAAAAAGGACACGTTATAGCAGGCAGAAAATAGACTGAAATAGGTCTATAAATCAATTTAATTACGATAAAAAGCAAGATAAAATGTAAACAAGAAAGATAGTATAAATATATCTCTTAAGTCTAAGAAAAGCAGAGAGAAAAAATTTTTGAATAAAATTCTTATTCATTTGCATGTGTAAGTTGCAGTTCTACATTTTAATTAATACAAACATTGTCAGGTTAATTGAAATGGGGTCGATTCTACTTGTAGTTCTAAGTTTCTTCAAATGAGTAATGTACGTCTAAATTTTTAACCACCTGTAGTACAGTGAAATTAATTTTAATGTGTACAACGGGAACACTTAAGTTAAGTTGTGTTGTGTTAAGAAAAATTTCGTTAGGTTCTGTTAAGTTAGATTCATTTGTAGGTTAAGATAGAGTTAATCTACTAAATATAGCACACATTTCAGACTGAGAACCGTACGCTTACATAACTACACGTGTGGTTGAATTTCATTCGGCTAGGTTAGGTGAGGTCAGGTTTTTTTAGGTTAGGATAGGTTTGACCTCTTTGCAAGTTAAACCCAAGCTGATTCAAACGGTACCGCAAACACAACGGGACAGCACAATCAGTTTAATTGTGTTTCGTGAGGTTAGGTTAGGTTAGGTTAGACTAGGTTAGATTTATTTCTAGGTTAGCAGACATTTGCTACTGGGAAAATATGCTTCCAGATTTTTACATGTAGTTCAATAAATTTCTGTTAATTCAGGTTAGGTTAGGTCAGGTTCTGTTGGGTAAAGTTATGTTAAATAAGTTGATATCAAGCAAGGGTTGATCCTTCACACTTGCCGACATGTTTTTGAAGTGAAAATTTGCATCACTGGCATTATTCTGAAATTTATTTGCCTCAGTGCATGATTTTTCGTCATTTTTTAAACCTATGGCTCAACCATGACGTGATGGGTCATTTTTGATAACGAGTTTGAATTTATCGCCCCAAAACCCATAGGAATACGTGTGTCTTGTTACCAGATCCGCACACTTTTTTTTGCGTGGCTGTGTAATCGATCAGGCCGTTTTTTATTTTGTTCCCTTATGGTGGAAGCCAACTGAGTTTACTTGGGTAGAAAAGAATTTTTATTTCTTTCTATTAAAAATTGTTGTTTTAAGTAATTTCGTTATTTTAAGACAAGATTAGTCCAAGTTCTTTCGATAGAATGATATTATAGCTTCATACAGGTCTCAAATTCGAGTTCTATAGCAAATCTAATGTTAAAAAGTTTGGACTTCTTTGCGTTACATTAAAAGTAATTTGTACATTTAAATTGTGTTACTTAATAACAGATTGTTATGTTACTCAGTAACGGATTCTTAATAACAATATTGCCCTAATTTTTTAAATTTACTTTACGATGTCCAATGTAAAAGATCGACCGGCATCTTATGATAAAAATCATAGTAAGATCTGTTTATTCCGTTGTAAAAACAGATCGTAACAGTGCTTTTAAAATTGTAGAGAATACTCCAAATGGTAAAATTATGTCTTTAGTAGACAGTGTTTTCAAATATAAAACTGACAACAAAAGCTTACCGAACGGACTTTGTAACACGTGATTAAATAAGCTATATCAATAAAAAAAACTAATAAGAAACTATTAAAAGTACGTAAATTATCTTTTAATTACAACAGTATTAACACTCGATCTGTGAGCGAATTATTATGTCAGTGCTTAATATACCAGCTGGCTCAGAATAATAATTATTTGTTTTTTCAATACTATATTTCATACTTTATCGTTTTTATAATGTATTTTTCACTGATAAACTTGCTGAAAATAACTTTCAAAGTACAGTTAATCAACGATGTAAAAATTGCTTATCCATAGGAGCTAAAGGTCAGTCACATAAATGCAATCTGTCAACACGTGTCAAAAATGTTGAAGCATTGATTCTTTGCCTCGAACCTTTCAGTTCCTACCCTTCGAAATGACTACAGAAGAAATTGACGGACTCACCTCGTGAGAAAAACATTCTCAGATTGCCGCTTTATGATCTCTACAGCCGGCATCTGCGGAATCTGCCGTTGAGTTGAGGAAGCTTCTACATTGAACAATAGAAGTCATCATTACCTTGACTGCACTTAAACGTTTAAGCGACTGGATCAGTATTCCCGTTGGGACTAGAAAACGCCTAGCCGAGATAAAGTGGAACCACAGACGTTTGATCAGCTCGAGACACTTCTCAGGACCCAAACCAAGGCACTTGGATGCATACGTTATTCAGCTAGTCCACAGATAAAAAACTTTCGCCTAACAACACACTGGACCAGCCTGGACTCCCCCGTTATATCCATATTGACGATGTTTTTTTATCAGACGGAAAGGACTTGGAATCAGCGTGGACCATTACAATCTGAGAATCGTATTATATGAAGGTGTCGTTTGTTCATCTTTCATTTACACTAAATCGAAGGTCACGCCAAACAAAACAATTATCTATTCCAAAGTTCGAGCTCTGTGCGGCAGAGCTTCTCGCCGGTCTTACACTTCATATTCAGAAAAATGTTGCCTTCGAAGATGTAAGGATGCTTCTCTGTACTGATAGCACAAATTTCATTGCATGGTTGAGGTGTTATCCTTGCAGTTGGTATATGCTTGTGGCTAATCGTGTATCATATATTTAGACATCCCTTTCATATGATTATTAAAATCACATACCTGGAATCGAGAATCTCGCCGACTGCGCTACTCGAGGCCTCTCTGCCAAGCATCACGGCGCTCACTCACTCTGCTAGAACGACGCATTGCCACACACCACACAATAGTTTCTCATCCCTATATGTGGGATCGTTTCGCTCATTGTAAATCTTCTCTAGGAAAATTAACCACGCTCGATTGTAAAGGGTTCGAAGCTTTCAGCATACCTACTTCTTTTCTAATATTTCCAAAGTTGGTGGCCGTCTAAAACATTTCGATTTGAATCCTAATGCGGCGCACCAATATAGCTTGCCATCAAAGTCTCCGTTCACAGATCTGGTCGTTAACAGCTGCCATCAGCGTGCCCTTTATGAAGATATCCAGCACATACTCGCCACCCTAAGACTTCAATTTTTGATTATGCGAGTTCACCAAGTTGTAAAGTGTAGAATTCTGATATGTCTGGTATGTTTTCGTCATTTGGGCCTTTCTCCACAGTGGCGTGGATTTTGCTGGTCCATTAAGTATACGAGCAGATCCCAGACGTGGACAAAAATAGTATAAAGGCAAAATTTTTATTTTTTTCTTGCACGTCTACACGTGCTGTGCATGTGGTGGCAGTGTCTGGTTATACTTTTCTGTCCCATCCATGAACCAAATTATTTGGATCTTTATCCCTTCACCAGACCCACATTTTTGTGGTTTATGCCTAATGGCATCAGCGTCGACAGTCTATACTGGTAGGTGATGTGGATATTGTGAAAGAAGCTACTGAGACGATTCCGTGTATTAAATGGCCTTTATGCAGAGTTACCGAGGCACGTCGAGGGGAGGATGGCCTAGTTTGCGTCGTAACGGGCCGAATAGCTACTACCGAGTTAGAGAGACCGATTGTGAAGTTCTGCCTCCTGCCTAGCGCAAAAGAAGATCTAAAATGAACGTTTTCTTAAGCAATCCAGACCCCAACTTAATTGTAACATCCTTAATATAACTCCGTTAATTTTAGTGCCGTTTTTCACTCTTATCTAATCGGTCTATCATTACACCTATGGATATATCAAATCAAGCAGTCATCTATAATGACCTTAGTAGAAGTAAAACATCGGTTCATCTTAAAACGAATCGGGCGACGTTCCGAATGTTTGTATCAATATACAAATTCTGGGTGTGTGTGATCTTAAACTGAAACAAAGTGTATCTTAAGTTGAGGAAAATTAAAGTTCATTATGTTTTAGTTTATATATGTTTCTTTCTTGTATCTCATCCCTTGCGCAATAATCATCTTGTATATATTGTGTTTACTTTTGCGGTAGCTAATATCACACAGATGCAATTTTTATTTCGAGAAGTTCTCGTTAGAAATTTTGTACCAAAGATGTCACCAGTCAGATTAATCCGTATAATCATGGTGTAAAAGGGTTGCCGGGCTGTAGCCGAATTGGGGTGGAACAAGTAGAGAGATACCAAAACCTTGCACCCTGAAAGACGCAACGGTCAGTCGCTAATCACTCAATTCCAAATTCTCTGCCTGTCACTGGCTTACACCTCCTTAATAGACGTTTTTCAGGACCACATGTTCTGCTTACCGTACAGATTACTATAATCTTCAGCTTCTCGCCATAAGATAGCTATAATGAGTCGCAATAAAGCACCCTATTATTTCTAAACTGGCATTCGTCACTGTGTTCGACCGTCTGCTTTAGACTCATACATTGCATTAAATCTTGCAGTGACTCTCCGAAATGCATAGTTTACTTTTGCATGTTATTGGATCGATGAGGCCTGCCCCAAAAGTTTATTTGCGCAAAGAAAAACTATACATACTAAAACCTAAAATCCAAAAGTAGGAATAATAAAAGTGAACCTGGAGCAAAAAATTGATTTAGAAAAATTTTACTTTAAAATTTGTAGAAACGATTTGAAGTTAGAAAAGATAAAAGCTAGGATCGAGAATTCTAGTTTCTAGAGGATGAATTTTATGAAATAGAAATAACTGGGCGAGGAGCCGTCATTTGTCACTGTATTCGAACTTTCTATTAGCGTCCGAATCCGACTTTCCCTGCTCGACATTCTCGTGTAAAAATATTCATTTACATGCGTCAGCTTGAGCTACTTAATTCACAAACTTTCTTAAAAGTACATTTTCTCCCACTTGTCTCACAAAGCTCTATTTTCGCATGGTTCTAAAACTGGCAACTTTCCATTAAAATACTCCAAAATATAAATTTGTTCGCAATTTTACTGAATTTGAAGGATCTCGTTCTGTATACGAGGTTTTACTAATTCTGCCTGGCAGCATATTGAATAAAATAAATTGATTTATACTTACTCTGGGTACTTGACAGTAGGCAGGGGCTTAAGAAAGCATCGCTGACGCAATATTCCTTCCCAAAGTTGTACACCAACGATGCCAAAAATAAAGAAGACAAAGAAACAGAGTAATAGAACATTACCCAACATTGGGAGCGTATCCAACAGCAGCATTACTAGAATCCGCATACCTTAAAAAATATGATTTTAAGTACGCGCAACATTTACCCGGTTCCTACCAATACCGAAACTTTCTTTTTCAACAACTTATTTTCACATAACATGACAAATTTAATTAAACTTTTTAAAATTTATATAAACGACCTAAAACATTTATAACATTCTGAATGCTTAGCAAAACAAGCTTTGAATGACATTGTTTTGTAATTCTAAAAAAGTGGTGACGTTCGAAAGGTTTAATTTTGCTTTTAATTAAATTTTCTAAATCAGCTGCCTATCCTATTTTGTGTGAATAACAGTCGTTTAGAAAAAAATATCAGTATGGCATGAATCGAGCAAGTGCTACATGGCCTTAAGTTTAGGAATATATGGAGTGTACTTTAGAAGATCTATGGGTTGCTAAGTGATATTTATATTAGTTTCTAAGAAAATGTAACATTTTCGATTTTTTATGTTTGCTCTTACCACGTTATGTTAAAAATTAAAATTTTAATATTTAAACTCTAGGTGGCCCATGGTAATGTATCTTAAATCCGGAGTGTATAATGTTTATTCGAAAATCCTTCGTAATCAGCTGTGAAAATATAAATCAAAACTCTTGGTCAACTTAAATACTTAAATAACAGAAAATACTTTAAATCATTTATTATGTAAAATAAATTAAGAAAAACTTTAAATGATATTTTTCTGAACAAGATCTTCTCACTTGGCTCTTATTATATATATAGTGCATATATTTCCTTATAGAAATAAAATGGTGCTAAGTTTGTGAATGGTTTTGATTCTCATATTATAGTTTATAAAGAAAAGTTTGACTTAGTATTCAAAAGTTTATAGCTCCTTACATATTTATATGCGACACATGGAATATATAAATGCGACCAACGTCCTTAATATTAGTTTTAATCTTTCCTGCCTGCCCTATAATATGTAAACAATGATTATTGCATTATTTGAGAATTTTTTTATTCATGAAAACCTCCCACCTAGAAAAATTACACAGCCACACAAAAAAAAGCATGCGGATCTGGTAACAAGACACACGTATTCCTATGGATTTTGGGGCATCTACACCGAATGGGTCAACTCGAGCCTAACCTAGAAATAAATCTAACCTAGCCTAACCTAACCTAAACTCACGAAACACAATTAAACTGATTGTGTTGTCCCGTTGTGTTTGCGGTACCGTTTCATTCAGCTTCGGCTTAAACTACATAGAGCTTTAAATTATCCTAACCTAACAAAACCTGACCTAACATAACCGATTACGCTGGCATCCCTGTTCTTGCGTACTGTCATATTTTGACATTAATAGAGGTAAATGTCTGGAGTTTCGTTACCGCTTGTTGCTAGCATTATTCGCCTATGTCTGTAACCAGGGCACCTCCACGTGGTGATGGTAGGTTAAGATCGAGTTTACCTATTAAATATAGCTCACATATAAGATTGAGAACCGTACGCTTACATAGCTGCACGTGTGGTTGAATTTCATTCGGCTAGGATAGGTTAGGTCAGGTTTTGTTAGGTTAGGATAGGTTAAACCTCTTTGCAGGTTAAGCTCAAGCTGATTCAAACGGTACCAAAAACACAACGGGTTAGGCTAGGTTAGATTTATTTCTAGATTAGGCTCGAGTTCACCCATTCGATGTAGCACACATTTGCTACTGGGAAAATATGCTTCCAGAGCTTTACGTGTAGTTCAAAAAATGTCTGTTAATTCAGGTTAGGTAAGGTAAGGTTCTGTTGGGTAAAGTTATGTTAAATAAGTTGATATCAGACAAGAGTTGATCCTTCACAGTTGTCGACATGTTTTAAGTGAAAATTTGCATCACTGGCATTATTTTGAAATTTATTTCCCTCAGTGCATGATTTTTCGTCATTTTTTGAGGTTATGGGCCAACCATGACATGATGGGTGATTTTTGATACCGAATTTGAATTCAGCGCCCCAAAATCCATAGAAATACGTATGTCTTGTTATCATATCCGCACACTTTTTTTTTGTGTGGCTGTGTTATCCAGCGGATAAGATCTGAGTTTCAGACTGTAATCTGCCAGTCATATTATTTAAACAATTCCAAAAAACACATTTAAATGAACATGTTAAGTGACATAACGCACGACATGAAAAAAGTCGACGAAAGAACAAATTTTATTTTTGAATGCCCTGCAAGATTATCATAACAACGATAATGGCTCCATAATAGATCAGCTCGCGCTTTGCGCTCGTATATTTATTCTTTGCATTTGAAATGCTTGAATAAAACTTGATCAAAAATATCTCTTTTAGATAGCAGTATTTTTATGCGTCTTTACATTCTGAATTGTCTACTTAATTAAGTATAGTCTAGTGGGACGATGGTCGTGGGGGTTAAAGCGTAGGCTTTGGACCCACTCCTTCGGCTTGCGGGTTCGATTCCCGCCTTGCACTCTGGAAGAGTCTCGGTGGCCCATGCGGTGAACACTAGCCTAGCAAGGGAGTTGTTCATCTCCGGAGAGTCGTGGGACCGGTACCTCTAGAGAAAAAGGTTTTCTCTAAGTACTTAAGGCTGTTGCTCTTGGTGGTTCGGAACCCACCTTAAACTGTAGGTCCCCCTTCCACCACCAAGTAAGTGTGTGGAGGGTGTGTAAAGGAATAGAGAAGGTGTAAGAAAAATGTAAACCCTTAGGGGACACATTAGAAGCTTCCATCTCAAAGTATAGTCAAAGATTAAGTTTATCAAAGCTCTGCAGGCTTTGAGGTACACATTCTCAGCGTGACACTCGCGCTCGATTTGAGACAGACATTTGTGAACAGGTTTTGTTGAATCTTTTTTTTCTCTCGTAACTTTCGTCGTCTTCCCACACAATTTTATTTTATTTTTTATTCTTAAATGTTGTTTTTTCCCGAATAAAACAAAAAGTGCGCGTCCTATCAAGAAATGATTCTCAAAGAAATTGTAGATCTTTTTGGGGATATTAATTTTTGTTGATTTATCTCTTTTCGTATTCTACATAGTTTAACCACAAAATGGAATTTTCCATTATTTTTTGCACAATCAAAATTAGAATTTTTGATTTCTTAAGAAAATCCAAAAATTTGTTATTATAATCTTGTAGGGCTTTCAAAAACCAATGTTTTTCTCTTCATGACTTTTTTTCATATCGCGCTCAGAAAAAAGTGGCCTCAAAAATTTTCAAAATGCGCTCACTTTTTGAATTTTTATTAGAAATAACTGGTTAACGAACTCGTTCTTTCTTTTAGGACCTAACAAAACTGTGCTAAAGATGGATTTTATCCGTTTATTTTTTCCATAGTTATCGTGTTTACGTACGGCTGGATGGACGGCAGATAGACAAACGCCATCGTAGAAACTTGATTTTCGGATTGAGGGGGTCTCGAAACGTGGAGATATAAGTTTTTAATTTTACACCGAAAGTAGGACCAAGAATATGTACTATAAATGAGACCATATGAACTCCAAAATAACACAACGCTGCATGATGCAGTTGTAAAATCAATTGACAAAGTCTGGGTCACTGAGGTTCGGAACGTAATTTAGAATTTGAAAACCGGTATGGCTGCTCAATAGACCGTATGTGTAAAGTTTAAATCATAAAAATAACATGAGGAATGAGCAAATTCAGTTTATGGGATAAATGATCAAAGTTACGATAAAATGTTTCATAACAAAAATCTTGATTGAAGAATGCGCAATTTTTTAAATGCGACAATGATAGCACGTCAGTTTTAATACCAATAAATGTTATGAATTTTATTAATATACATTCATGAGAATGATATGCAGTTTCAGGGATAAACTCGAGCGCAAAGTACGGGATACGTGATGGGAATGCATTCGTCAAAGCCAAAGTAGCTTTAACAAAAGAGAATTCCCAATCACCAAATTACTGTTGTCAATGCTTTGACCCTTAGTTTCAAAAAGTATGTGCACAAGGACCGAGCGGTTAGCGGAAGCTAAATGTGTTATCGAGCGCGAAGCTCAAGATAAATATATTATCGAGCGCGAAGCGTGAAAACAAACATTCGCGCACCCTAGGAGCGCCCAAACTTGCAACCACGCGCGCTGCGCGCGATGAGAATGTCCCTGCAGTACAAGCAGATTGTTTTTTCTCAAATTTGTTAACTTCCATTTGTTTACAAATGCTTTTCTTAAATTCATGATTTTTTCCGATTTTCTCATTGCTTTTTGTGTGAAAAATAATGCTCTAAACTTCACTCTTCTCAAACGTGCCTGAAATTTCTGACTTTTTTTTACATTTCTCAACCTGCAGAGCACAACTTTTTCTTAAATCAACGTCTTTAAGCTTATTCATGCAGAACACTATAAGCTATAGTTTGCTTTCGCCCATGAAAATTAGCTTCCATCAATAGTTCTTAGTTGAGGTAAGGTCTACTTCAGTGGTCGGCAAACTTTTCGCTTAGTTTTCAGGTATGGTCAGGCTCCACCCGACTTAATTTTTTTTACTGCTTTTCGGTCTATCCATGTACCTTAGTGTGAGTGAGCTTACTCCAGCAAGGGTCTTTTGTCCACAGGCATGTCAAAGTACAGAAATTTAAAATTTTTTAATTTTTAAATTAGCGATTTGAAAATAGGATTATCAGCATTTACGAATTTTTCCGATTTCAATGATATATTACTTGCCTCGAAAAGTAAATAATTTTAAAAAGTTTAATATCAAAAAACATCAGATTTACAGTCAATTTAATACTAAATACTTCTTAAATTTTTAACCTTTACAGACAAATTACATGTCTTTGTAATCGGAAAAATACGGAGGTTCCAAATATATTACTTTCAAGTCACTGATTGCAAAATTACGAATTTTTTAATCTTACATTTTTTTCTCACTTTCTAACAACGGACCCTTGAGGAAAGGGGTGGTCCGGCCAAGCTCGCAGCTACTGCCGTGCAAGTAGGTCGTAGAGCAGCCAGGACAGGGTAACCCGCCCTGGGCAAGAGCGTGCCGCCAACTGGTTTCCTTGATTATGTAAAGTAAATCTAAGGAATCCCGCTGATCCTCATATTACCTGTGTATTGTTAAGCACGGAAAAATCGGTATTTTTTTACCAGTTGCATTAGATATTTTCGTTTGCCTATGCCAGCCGCTCTTCACTGTGCTACGGTTTCAAAAAAGATTTCAGCACCATGCTCCTCTATTCGTTCGCAAATTATAAGTAGGGTGGTTCTCAAAAAGCTTGATCATCATCTTAACCACTGATCAAGTCATTCTGAGTCCTTTTAGATGCGTGCACAGAAACTTTTACAATGGAAGTTTTATCATTACTACAAGCTAAATAATATCGAGCATGCTATCACTGTTTATACGGAACTTCTTTTAGGCATTACCAGGTGTATACATATGAAACCGGTATTGCCATTTAGCGGCCAGTAGGCACACTTGTAGGCACTGTCGGAACTTACCATTTGTGCTAATTGGCGT
>NC_046660.1:149939791-149946244 GCF_010883055.1 Belonocnema kinseyi
CGAGGGCGCATACTTTGAATAAAATATTTGTTATCGTTCTCTTGAAATAAATGTGTTTTTTTCTTGAAAAAATACCGGTTTCATATGTATACACCTGGTATACGGTTACGCGCTTATTTTTAACGGGTGGCCAAAAAAAGTTAGCTAGTGACGGAAGTGTACGAGCGAACAAAAAAAGTCAAAAACTGTTACTGCAGTTAATAATGAAATCGTGATATCAGCCGTAGTCGCTTATGACCGCCATGTTTGCACTCGATGACTAAGCCGTGACTCTCGAATGTCTCAGAGAAATGTTTCGAGGCTTTAAACGTAATAAACGTCATCCTTTTTCATATTTCACTGCATAAAGAACTTCAGGGCAATGATTTTCAGAACCGAGTGATATTTTGTCAATGGATGCTTCAGCAGATACAAGGAAAGCCGAATTTCTTTTTTTAGTATTCTTCTCAGACAAGTCGTCTTTCACAAACCATGGCAGGTCAATCGACATAACAGGCATTATTATTGGAGTGTGGTTGGGCGAAGTTATGTGTCAGCGTACTAGATCCGTAAAGTTTGGTGTTGAGTAATTGGAGAACAACCCATCGGTCCGTAGTTTATTTATGGTACTTTAAACAGTAATAAATACAGTAACTTTTTGTAAAATGAACGTCCAACATTGCTTCATAATATAAGCTTAAAAGTGCGACAGAAGATGTGGTTTAAACATGAAGATTTCCAGTGCACTATTCGGCAATCGCGCGGGAAGTACTGAATCGCGAATTCAACGGTCACTGGATCGACAGAAGAGGTCCGGTAAATTGGCCTGCCAGATTACCAGACCTTACATAACCATATTTCTTTTCGTTGGATAATTTAACTCATCTAGTTTTTTAAGAAGTGCCAACAACTCTAAAGAACATGGAACAGCGATTCAGGATTGCTTGTAACCAAATAACACCACACACTCTCCGAAGTTGTGTGCAAACTTTAAAAGCGCGGGTTTACTCGAACATCGCAGTGGGCGGATACCATTTTAAGCACTCAATGTAAAATTTTAAAAGGAACATACATCTTCTTTATCCACATTGTTTTTCCTAGGTGGCGTTAAAAGTAGTTAATTCATTTACTGCTTACATACTTGGCGGCAAAATTATAAGCTTGCATTTAAAATATAAAATTCAGCCTTTTAAATTTTCTATTTCACTTTGATCCCCTTCCCAGGTGGGTGAAAGGGCATTTTCTACTAGTATCTCGATGCCAAAGAAAATGTAGAGACACGCCAAGGGCGTAGAAGATGGGCCTTCATCTTTTATTATAAATTCAGAAATGGAATACAATTTCTTGATTACATTTTCTTACATTTTTCATCTTTTTTTTAGATTTGATCAAAAATCATGGAGTATATTGTGAAATTGAACATAAAGAAAAAAAATTTTTGTCATATTCTAGAAATATGTTAAAAGACATTTTGAATCTGTCTCATATAATTCCAATTTTATAGAAATTCAAAATTCAAATAAATTCAAATATGTATTTGGTTCATACTGGTGGTTCAGAAACGCGACTTTTCAGTTTCGCAATATTCTGTTAAATATTCTGTAATTGATAAATTATGGTTTACCTATCTTCTCATTTTTATAATCATATCAAAGCTTCCGCATGGCTCTTAAAAATTTATCTGACTTTAAATAAGAACATTCATCAGAGTTCACAAAATATCCAAAAGCGGAAAGACTTTCTGTAACAAAATGAGTGACAAGTGGATGAAGAATGGGGCGGGGTAGTCCAAGCACTTCTTTTGGACGCGTTAATTGGACTCTGTTATTAAAACGCAAACTTCCGCCTTCGTAGATTAAACTTGATATAATCCTAAGAACTGCTACTTACGTTCATCAGACCTTTCGCGTTCAACCAGAATATTTTTAATATTTAAATTTTAGATAGAATCAATGATAGTGTTATCAGAACTAAAAAATACCTTTGAATAATAGTACTAATATATACATTTATATTTTAATATATGTGATGAATTAAATAAATGTGCATTCAATTTCATTTGCCTATTATTATTAAACCTTTACTCGGGTAAATCCGGTTATACATCGTAGTCATGAACTAATTCAAGTGACTGATGAGATAAGAATGCTATGAGTTAACTCAAATCATTTAATACGATGCTTGAAAGTTAGTGCGATGATGTTATAGGTATACAATTACGAGCACCCACGAGCGTTGGAGGTAACAACAGTCACCTCTGGATGCTTTCTTAGAGCTAACATCTGCCACTCCACGGGTTTTTAGTCGCTCGCTTCCTGATGGTCAAGAAAATTTCTTACAATGCGACAGGTATTTCATAAAACCGCCTTCTGAGCTGCTGCCTATACCCTACTGACTCCTAAATATTCTGATGTTAAGTGCACCTTGCGTGCACATGGCCTGTAGCCAAAATCACAATGGAAGGAATAAATGCATAATTCACGTTCCTCCATATTGTCTTCACTTCACGCCTTAACTCGCTATACTTGTGGATCTTGTTTGCACAGGTTGACTGCAAATTTCGGTTAAGCGGACAAGCAATGCCGATAATCTACACCTTTCCACCTTTTTTTCTTGCATCACGATGTCAGATCCATTGGCCCAGATGCAATGATCCGTTTGGATAGTAAAATCCTAATATAAGATGTAATCTTCGCTTTCAACAACGGGCATTGGAATGTATCTATAGAAAGGCATCCATTCTTTTAAGAGTCCTAGGTTTAGAGCAAGTTGTTGATGTATAACGCCCGCTACATCATTATGTCTGTGCCCATATTCTCTCTGAGCCATTATGCGACAGCCATCAATAATGTGCTCGATGGATTCGTTAGTATCTCCACATAATCGGCACCGGTCAACCACGTCTTGATGTGACACGTGTTTGCGATAATTCCTGGTGCTGACAACCTTGCCTTGTATCGCAATGACGAATCCTTCCATCCCTGGATACAGAGCACCCTTTCTTATCCAAATATTAGAGTCACACTGTTTTTTGACATCTACAACTCCCCTTCCCCCTAAATGTCGTAGTAGAACTACCCTTTCAATCGCTGAATTTCGGTAGTGTATTCGGTGCCTCGTCATTTCTACGCGAACAATTCTGTTTAACTTTTCAAGGTGTCTAATCTCTTACTACTTTCTCGTCTCTTACTCTATTCTCTTACTTTTCTTAATCTGTAGATGGATTATGCCGTGGCAAAATCTGTAGTTCGTACTGAGTGCTGCAGAACTCACCTCGTTGACTGTCATGAATCCTAGTAGGATTGCCAAAAATTGTATGCGTGATAGGATCGTCAAATGAGTATTTGATACTTATCAAATAGTATAGCTTTATTTATGTCAAAGATTACTTAAAAGTTTTAATAAAAGAGTTACATTAGCGCAATGGAGATACTGAACGAGAATTTCGTCGTCATGAGACTGATGTGACTGCACAGTGGGCGGAAACACACAATTGTAGGACAAAGTCACGGTTCGGGTCAAATGAAAAACTATATCTTTCATGGTTTTCAAGGTCTCTGAAGCCGAGTCTAGTGTCAAAAGTACGAAATTGAAAATGGCGGATCCATTATGGCGATAAAAATAGTGAAATTCTGGCCAATATTACTGAAAATTATTTCCTGTGAGTTTTTGATGTCGCTGAATGCAATTAAAGTGTTAAGATAGCAACATTAAGAATGGCGGATCAAATATAGCGATCAAAAGTGTAAAATTTGAGCTAATATTCTCTAAAATTGGTACCATGAGGTTTTTCAGGTCGCTGAATCCAAATCTGCTGTCCAAATTGCACAATTCAATAGTTTGGGTGTCCAGACAGTTTTCAGGGTGCTTTATTAAAGTGAGTCCCCCCGCCACTCAGTAACAAAGATATTTAATCTTTGTCGGAGTCGCTTTGATCTTCTAAAGAGCTATCAACAATTTGTGAACAATTATTTGCTGGTACTTATGGCACTTTCAAAAGAGCAATAACTTCTCTCGGAAAGGTTTTTGATTGCTTTAGGAGATTTCTGTTTTTCATATGATTATAGGATCAGACACAGTAAGCATTGCATGTAACAGATCGATCATAGTATCTTTTCAAGAAATTTTTCTTGTATTGTCTTCCCTGCAGTATTTCAGAACTTAATTACATGATTCCAGTGCTTCCTTTCAGCGTTGACTAATCGGCAATAAGGCATTTTCTTTTATCGCTACACCATGAATCAGTATTTTGTGTACAAAAGCTAGCATACAATACCAACCATATAGTTCTATGTAGAGTATTACGTTTGTAAAATCGTACAAAATTGTTCTTTCAAGCGTATGTCAATTCCAGTAATCTCAGATAAAGTTTTAGGGTCGCTAAAAATTCTGCGAGCTGTATTTCCATCGTTCATGGTCCCGCTACCTTCTGCCTTGGGAATATCAATTAGTAGACTCATCCTACTCCGAAAACCTGCTTGAATAGCTTTTTTCCTCTCTTTAATACTAGCCTTTTCAGGAGGACTCTGAGCATGCCACATTTTATATTCCAATCGGTAGGAGATGTGCAGCAAAAATTCACAACACGTAATCCAGGCGTGTAAAGGAGGAAGTGTAATTAGATGGGCGAAAGATTCTCTATTTGACTCCTTATCTGATCTCTTGCAGATTCAGATACTTCAGTAGTATCTTTAATGAATTGAATTTTTACTGTTTCACAACTTCTAGAGGACCCCGGACGATAACTTGTCGACCCGGTTATTTTTTCAGATTAATTAGGTTCTTGCGTATACAGTTCTGAGGGAACAAGTGAAGTATAGAGAGGGTTTTAATCAATAAAATCTTCCAGAGATCACTTTTTATAAGCTAAATGCTCCTAATCACCATCAAAACCTAACTTCACAATCAAATTCAAATTCAAAAGACATGCGGAAGGTAGCGAGTGCCAGACAAGCTCAATAATTTTGAATAGTCGTTTTTTTAGTCGATTAAGAAGCGATTGAAATGAAATTTTGATTCTTTGTTCAGTTACTGTAATATTTTCAGCTAATGCTAATTCAGAATCATATTAATTTTTTTCATACTGATATTGTTCGTGCTTTTGAACGAGTTGAAGAAGGATTATAATATTTAAGTGGCCGACCTCTCTTAGTACTAGCACGTTCAGGAACAGCATCCTTAATGTGAAGATAAACTTCAGAACAAGAAAACTCAACTTTCTCTTTGAACCAAGATTCATTTTGGGTCATAACCTTATCCCAATGCTCTTGGATCTCATTTAATTTAACTTAAATTATTTTGCAGAAAATTTTAACAACTTGTGAAACCTTATTTTTTACTTCTTTATGATATTTTTCTATTTTCAGATTTTCAATCACATAATCTTGTAAGTGATTTTTTAAAATCTCAAAGTACGTTGATCGATTTTATATTTCATTCAAAAATATAAATAAATCTTTTTTTGTGGGAGCGAACTCCATTTTATTGATATTTATTAGTTTTTTTTCACTCTAACACCATGGACACTATGAAAAGATTCTTTCAGATATTCTAAATATAGCTTACAAGTAATGTTATTATTCTGAAATAAACATAAAAATCTATTATTTCATATATAAATTTATTTGGTTAAAAAAGACGCACGCATGCGCACGTAATTCTCACGTTATTTTGAAGTATAAATATCAGCCAACAAAGTCCATATAATCCTAATTTCGAACCATGTCGAATCGTCAAAATAAATGAACTAAAAAACTATAATTTTTTTAATTTTTACGTTTTAGGTAATAAGATCCCCGTTTACTTAATGATATTAATACACAAGCCGTATTTATTTGCTTCAAAAATAAGCTGGTATTTTGAAATTATTCTATTATTGAAGCCTTAATCATTAAAACGAATATAAAATACAAAAGAGGCATGTTAAACTTGTGTATAAGAAACGCACATTGTTAGTTTCGACCTACATTAAAAGGACTGAGTAAACGATAATGAGACATTGAAAAAAGTTATGTTGAAAGAATTTCAAACTTACTGTTTGATATTTTTGATCTGACTATTTCGACCAGCACTTACCGCTGCAGAGTTCTATTTAAAAAGGGCGGAAGCAAAGTTGTACCCCTAATAAATTGCAGAAGAGCACTCCGTTAATAAGCTTGCTCGACTAGCTCGTGAATAGAATACGGAAGATGGGAGAGTTCAAGGATGAGGTCACATTTCACAGAAATCACTTTACTTAAATTTTGAATATACTGTGATTTTGAATTCGTTAAATCTACTACAATTCTATCCCAAATACTATTACGAATCTCTTGAAAATTAACTATTTGTCGATTACGATTCGACCTAAATCTGATACGAATCACTTCAAGATCAGATTTACAGTCTGTCAAGTTAAAGCGTGGGTAACTTTTTTGGTAAAATATTTTATTTAAACGCATGTTTCTACATGGAATTACATTTGTCAAGGTGTCG
>NC_046660.1:149946344-149954566 GCF_010883055.1 Belonocnema kinseyi
GGAGCTCTTCTTAATATTTTGACACCAAAATCATGTCGATACACCTTACCGACTGCGAGTAAAGCCACCCACGCTTTAACTTGACAGACTGTAAATACAATTCGAACCAAAGTCATTTACGAATCGCTTCAACTTAACATTTTTAATCTAGAAAGCGGCGCGAATTCACCGATCCGTGTGACATTTTCAGACAAATGCATCAACCAACTCGCATTTGACATGACAGCGATGTACAGTGGCACGTGGCCATTTTCTAATAATTAATTATATGCGCCGATAAAACAAAAAAAATACAACTCGACCACTGGTCACACATTATAACACTTCATTAATCGCAAGACCGGCCGTGACATTTATAGTATATTGCAAGAAGCCACTATTAATGTGTAATTTCGATGTGCGACTTCGTATTATGAAGATTTATTGTTCCCAAAGCGAAATCGTATACCCTCCTTTAAGCTACAAGTGGGAAAATATAATAAATCACGCGGAGCATTCACCACTGTGAACCTGAATTTTAAACACAATCTCTAATGAGATATTAGGAATCTCAATTTTTCAACATAATGCCCGTGAGAAAGAACAGCTTATAATTTAAAGTTGTTTGATTGAAAAAAAACAATAAAATAATTTTTATCCTTCTTTGGAACACTGGATTTAAATTATCTATACTTGCAACTAAATTTAACATGTCAAAGATTAATTAAAGAAATAATGAATTGATCTCAATGAGCCCAGCTCATATTGAGAAAGGACAGAAATAGTCAGATAGGAATACCAAGAAGCATGCTACACCTACGTCACATGTATTCTCGACCCTGGTAGATTATACGTCCTTTACATCTAATTTGCATTAACCAACTTTACCTGGTAACGAGCATATATATTCAAAAAACCTAACAGGGTTGCTAGAAGAGAGAACCATAGTCCTTCCCTTAGAGCTGGTGCTCTACGGACGCATCAAAAGAAAGACCAAGCTTTTTTGTCGAGAGCGGCTATTTTACAGTGCACTCCTCTGGTTGCCAGGTAGGTTCACACTTCAGTGCTATCAATGCTACCAGTGCACTCCGCTGCTGGTGGCGATTTTCCAAGAGCTTGCCGCTTATTACTTAGTATGTCAAAAACTCTATCGCTTCATTATGTTTAAATGTCTTAGAAAACGCGTTCAAAATAGAGATAGGATAAACGTCATTCGGTAAAGAAGGCGTTGAGTACTTGGGAACCGAGTGGATGATTGCTAGTTTCCATCTATGTGGGAAATCCAACGGTTCTAGCGAAAAGTTGTAAATCTGCAATAAAATCGAAAAGATAACAGGCAGGATATGTCTGACCATTCTAGTAGAAATAGCATCTAGGCCAACAGAATTTGAAAAGGCTTTAGAAATTGCGTCTACTAGGCACACAGCGGAGATGTCTGCGAAAAAGAAGTTACTATCCACAAAAGGATATTTGCGCAGGGCGAAGTTTGGATCCACTATAGGAGACTGATTAGGCGGTAAAAATGCCCGCAGGAAATCCAAAGGCATGAAGTCCACGTCCAGGTCTTCGCGCTTAGGTGGAATAAGACGCAAATCTCACAGTAAATGCTGTGCACTGCTTTTTAGACTAGCTGTGTGAGTCTTTAATTTTAGTTTGCACTAGGTGACGAAATTTACGGAATTCTTATAAATAGGGGCATTTTCGGTTTTTTGGCTAGTCAACCTTTGGAGTCTCGGACCAAAAAAAATCTGTAATTTCTACAGTCAGCCATGCTGCAAATTCTGTGCGTCAGCTTGGGACGAACAGTAGCGCGTCTTTTTCAAAGGCCTCTCTTAAGATAGCAACTAGCTCGTTTTCCTCAGAGTTGAAATTCCTTTGTTAAATTATATTATTCCAATCGTAAGTCTCACGCGGCACAGTTAAAAACTAGCAGAGAAAACCGCTGACTTTAAGTCAATTATTAAATTATTAGCTGTATATATTCGTGCTTAAATCTCCCAATAAAATTATATTATCATAATTAAGAACAAGCGTAAAAATTCAATCTTCCATCTCTTGTTATAAATAGGATTAGGTGGTTTCCAAATCACCCCTACTGCAAGTACAAAACGCGAGAGATAAACAAGATAAGCCCGACCACATGTCCCTTCACGAGATACAAAGCTCTTTATATTATCGACATAACCACTTACACTAATTAAATGTATTGTACTAAAATGTATCACACTAAAACATAATAAAATAACAATAAAGAGGAGAAAGGAAAATATGCTAATAAGAGAATTTGTAAATATTCAAAGTACTATCACAACAGATACAGCAAAAAAACCATTCAAAAATAGGCTTCTCTATTGTAGAGCATGCTGTTTTGCTACACAGGTCAACCAATTGAGCTTATTGAGAAGTCACCGTTCTTCTTAATTTGCTTGATAATACCGGTACATGTCTGCCACATTATTACATTAAGTTTTTATCAAGATTATCAAGATATATTAAAATTTATAAAGTAAGCCGTATACCTCAAGTATCTTGGCAAGGGCAGCCTCTTCAAGAGGCTGACATTCACGCCCGATATAAGAAAGTTGAGAGTGCTGAGTCAGTTCACTCTTCATGAGATGCTTAGGGTCCTCTCAAAGAACCTGTATGTCTGACACGTTCAATTCTACAATCGTTTGAAGAGTAATTATTTCACATGCTTTTCTTCTAAAGTCATCTTTCATTTTATTGCCTGAGACCTCAAGTAAAGTATTGAAAGTTTCCTGATTGACTTTAAATGTCTCAAAAGAGAGATGTCAATGGTTTGGATCGAGCAACAAAACCTTTAAAAACTGCCATCGTAAGTGCTTCGAAAACCCGAGGCCCCTGGTCTGTACCAGACATTCCTAAAGTATTGACGTCATTAATATTGACCTTTTGAGAAGCAGATGTTTGCTTAGCCCGCCAAATCTGCGGAACATCTTAAAGCGACGTTATCAGCCCGTACCAAAGCAGTATATTTTAACGTTTACCACTTCACGCCTTTAGTAATAATATTTTCAGCGACTGTCATCAAATAAATTATTTGTGCAAGATAAAATAATCTTTACAATAATGTTAGTCTTGCTTATAATCGGTGTTAGTTCTCTGAGTTTATTCAGCTTTGTAGAGAGAGCATCATTTTTTAAACCTATAGTAATGTGACCTTAAGAATTCAGCGAACCTGACTTTACCATAAAAAGCGGCAGCTCCGCAGTTTAATAGCTCTAAATTAAATGTAATGTAAACTGGTTGCTATTGCATTAAAAAAAAGGGTAAAAAAGTGCCTGAATTCTATTTCCACCTTTGTCGATATCTGGTAGATACCCTTGCCTTATTAAACTTTTTAATCTATTCTTTGTTAGAGGTCGACAAAAATGCTTGCAAAAAAAACAAAATTTTCAGTATTAAAATTTTTTAACAGCTCTAGTGTACTACAAATTTTAAAAATATGCGACGCCTTCTCGTGGTGAGAACATGAGTCTCTGCCATTGGAATTCTAAAATCTCATACAATATTGATGGTATTAATGTCTCAATGTACCGAGGGTGGAAGATTTTAGCTTCTATTGTGGATTTTGATTCCTTCCTAGGACATATACTATATTTTCAGACATAGTATTAAGACCCAACGTTCTAACCAGTGCCACAGCTGCTTAGTATGCAAGAGTCTGCACCTCTAACGCACTTTGTGTTGCGCGTAAATGCTTAGGTAAAACCTTGCTGTTGAGGTGTTCTATTAATGCACACAACTCATTCTCCGCCGGAACTGTTAATGTTCAATTGCTGACCGTTTGTCGCTTATTTTCTTGGTGGCCAGCTTTTTAATTAGTAAGATCTGCATGACCATTTAGCAGCTCAACATCACCACCATCCCACATACTGTAGCACAGAGCGTCGACTCAAGGTGCGCCCGACGATCCTAAGGAAGCGACAAGCGCTTGAAAGTCTTTAAAATACCTTTCATTAATATTTGAGGGCTTTGGTATTCTTCTTAGTCCCTCTCCACTTCGTTATCTTCCTGCCTGAAATGGGAAACACTGTCAGTAGCAGTGCTACCGCTAACATAGCCGTAAAAGTCATGAAAGAACAGCGCAACCCCTACCGCGATACCAACGCGAAAATTATTATTATTATCTTCAGTTGTCTTCAAAATTGTACTCTTGTAAACTTGGGTTTCTATCATAGCCACGGACTAAGTCAAGTGGCTGATGAGATGAGGATTACACCCCAAACCTACCGATCTCAAGCTCTGCACAAACCCGAAACGCACACACCACAAACCCATACACCCCAACCCTAAATACCACAAACTCGCCAACACGAAACCCATGAATCTCAAACCTAAAAACCCACAAACCCCAAGCCTAAATTAATATATCCCGAAACCCACGGTAAAGCCCACAACTCTCAAGCCCGAAAATCGTATGCCTTCAAACCTTCTCTTATCTGTATGATTCTTTTTGAATTAATTGAAAATAGCGTATTAGTTTTCTGCCGTAAAAGTGAAGCTATGTACATGAAAATATTTGATCTCGGCCGTATATTCTCTGAGTTGATATTTAATTGCTTGTTTATTAGTGATCAAACGATTTTACCTGTACGTAAAGTTCGATTATAATTATACGAGGGCATCACTCGAACAGATTGTATGGTGTATGTAGTTCTTTGGAGAATTTTAACAATTTGAGCATAAACTACACTTATTATTTTTAATATGTTCTTGAATTGCGATTTATTTATGTCATATGCTGCTCAGAAAAATGTTACAATATCATCTGAAGACTCTGACCCTACTGCCTTATACGGCTTTCTGAAGAAAATAAATAAATAATATGTGTCTCGTTCTCCTTCTACCAACAACACTACCTAGCCAGTTTACTTCCCCCTCTTTCGAAGAAATCATATTTATCTCCTCACTTTCCTTGCAGCCTCACACGTTCACTCCATAAAATAAGACACTCATCACTGGCGAATTCGAAAATTTCATTCTTCTTACAAAATGATCTGCAAACAACCTCATTCCCAACTCACACACCTGATTTATCACCACATTTTCCCTTATCCCCCTTTCTTTTATATGACCATCTACTCCCCTATTCATTCGAAACAAGGAGTCCAGGTACACAAACTCTTTCACCTCCTGTACAGCTTTTCCCTTTCACTTCCATTCCCCTCCCTTACCTCTCCCACCTCCTTTCCAGAACACTATAACCTTCGACTTGTCCACATTTAACTCTAACCTATTTTTGTCCAAGTATTTTCTCAACCTCTTCATCGTCTCCTTTATATCCTCTTCGATCTTTGCTGGCAGCTCTATGTCATCTGGATACGCGATTGACCATATCCTGACTTCCTCTACCCTAACTCGTCCTACCACTCCATCCGCGCCGATGGCTTGTTTTTCATATCCGCGATTAAAATTGCAAAAATCGTTGGGCTAACCAGGCACTCTTACCTCAACCACCTATCAATCCAAAAACCCTTAGAGATTTTCCAATAAGTTATGAAATCTCCATAATCTTACAAGAATCCCTGTTTAAAAATGTTTTTATAATTGGCAACTAAATATTCACATCTGGTCCTTGGCTCTAATTCATATTTGTTTGAATTCATTATAAACCCTAAGCGTTGCAATAAATCTACTGTTTCATTAGCATTTTTCACACAGTCAAAATAAGAATTGGCTATACACAAAAGTATAGTCCGAAAGGTGAACAAACAAGTTCGTAGAATCTAGTTTTTAATTTAAACCATCTAAAAAATTTTTACTTTAATCGTCTATTGGTACTAACAAATATGCATCCTGCAAATTTAATGTCACCATGTGATTTTCTGATGCGATCAACCTAGTAGCCGCCCTCAGGTCCTCTATTTCGAAAATGTCTCAACCTTTAGGCTTTTTGCATTGTACAATGGCAGTGTCTATCATGATGGTTGCTGCGCCTAACGCAGTCAAGGCGACACTAACTAATCGCTACGCTTTAATTCTATATTTATCTCTTTTGACTGCTCTCTGGCGTATCTTCGCATGTGCCTGTTGGTCCAGCAGTAGTGATTGTAAGTCTGCCGGAATCGCATATTTTTCTAGCGTATTCTCTCGCTGCTCCTTTGTCATTCCTTCAAAGGCCAAATATTACCAGCGCCTCATTAAGTCAGGACAAATCTTGCACTGCAAGGCTCTTGATACAGCAGAGTCAATTGGAAGTTATATTAGATGTTACGCGGGGGAGGGCTAGAGTCACGCTACACCCCCTGATTTAAAAAATAAAAATTTAAATCACATGATCTTGAAGATCATGAAATGCGCTCATACGTGCCATAAAGAAACAATTTTGC
Organism: Belonocnema kinseyi; assembly: GCF_010883055.1. Taxonomy (NCBI): domain Eukaryota; kingdom Metazoa; phylum Arthropoda; class Insecta; order Hymenoptera; family Cynipidae; genus Belonocnema; species Belonocnema kinseyi. Next base: position 149,952,677 of record NC_046660.1, read on the forward strand.
GCCACATTGATAACCGAGTTATCAGCTATAATAATGGGAGGTGGGGCTAGCGTCATTTTCCAAACTACTCACATTTTTCCACATTCATCATACCTATCTTTCATAACATCAAATGCGCTCAAAAGCGCTACCACTTAAAAAATTTGCACTAGTTGATTAACAAAGATATAATATTTTGGAGGGGGTCTAGTGTAACACAGGTGTGAAATTCTTAACAGTGATGTGCAACATAAAGTGGAGCACGTGGATTCATTCGTCTGCAAATGCGCTCATATTCGCCATAATTTTTTTTGTTTAATTCAGAAAATTGGCGCAGATATGGAGGCAACCAAATTTTACAAAGTCATGACCAAGAAAATAAAAAAGTTTGCAACCCGCGATCAAAATGGGGGTGGGGGGAGGCTGGCGCCATTTTTCATCGATCCAACTACTGATAATATCTCCAAATAACCTAAATTGCAAAATAAAAATGTATTAAGATCTCTTCCGATATGATGTCAAATGCGCTTATATGCACCAATTTCAAAATTAACAAAAAACCATAATAAATTCCCTCATTACCTCATTTGGAGGTATCATCGGTTGTTGGATCGCTAACAAATAGTAATGAGGGGGATAGCTATGGTTTTTTGTTAATTTCGAAAGTAACGCATATTATCGCATTCTAAATTCTATAAGAAAAGCTCTTCATAAAATTGTATAGTGCAATTTCGGTTATTTGGAGATATCATTGGATAGTAGATCGGTAACAAGTGGCAATGAGGGGGTTGATTATGGTTTTCTGTTCATTTTAAAAGTGGCACATATAAGTGAATTCGAAACCCCATAGCGAACTCCTTTCATCAATGTGGATTGCAAACTTCTTATTGTGTTAGTCATCACTTCGTACAATTTTATTACCTAGATATCTTGGTTAATTTTCAAGATCTTTAAAAAATTTTGATTACGCATATGAGCGCATTTGCAGACGAATGAATCCATGTCCTTGACTTTATATTGCGAATCACTGTTGAGGATTAAACACCTGCGTGACACTGGCCAGCGCTCCAAAATATATCTTTGTCAATTATGTCGCGCGATATTTTCGAACGGAGGCGCATTTAAGCGTATTTGTGGCGAAATTCAGTGGGCTATAGAAAACCCGAAAATTAAGAGTGAGTTGGGGCTGGTGCAACTGACTCGTGAGAATTAACACTGTCGCCATCGCTTCCGGACTCCCCGACAGCGTCTTCTTTCTCCTCACTAAATAGTTAAATTAAAGATCAACCTGCTTCCTCTTAGACGTCTTGAATAGCGCAGGTTGCTATATGTGCTCCAAACGACAACGGAGAATAGGATGAGTTTGGTTTGAGTGCTGAGAGGTAGGAAGGCTGAGGTTTTTGCACCGACCCCCTCCCTTTTTTCTTGTTTTATATCTCTAATAGAAATCCGATGTGCCTTGTGGCGAGAAATTGATGTACTAATACATATAATATATAATCTCTAGATGAAAGAATGAAGTATAATCGTCCATAGTGACAGTTAAACATCAGTCTCTTATTCTCTGTACTGTCAGTGAGCTAGCTGTTTTATTTCCCTGTAGATATGAAAATCATTTTTCTCTTATTTGTATTCTTCTTGTTCAATTGATTGAAAATATAGTATTAGTTTTCTGTCACCAAAGTGAAGCTATGTACATGAAAATATTTTGTCTCTGCAGTATGCAGTCTAAGTTGATCGTCAATTGCAGAGCTCACAGACCTGAAACGCCGCAACGATGCCGCACGAGGGGAATCGTCCCCCGCCAGGTGCCAGATCGTGGATGAAATTTACCCCCACCATAACTACCGTTTGGGAGCCGCAAAACAGAAAGTGCATGATTACCACTGTGAGTTCGTATGTAAGCCGAAA
>NC_046660.1:149954666-149956693 GCF_010883055.1 Belonocnema kinseyi
GAAGAAAATAAAGAAGAGATTAGGATGATAATAGGTGGTGATTTCAATGCGAGAACAGGAGACAGAGGAGGAAGGGAATGGGCAGAAGAGAAAGGAAGAAAACCCAAAGATAAGGTACTAAATGGGGAGGGAAAAAAGTTGTTAAAGAGCTTGGAGGGGTTGGGATGGTATATCTTAAACGGGAATATAGAAGGGGATGAAAAAGGAGAATATACACGCTCAGGAAGTGAAAGGGGAACGGTAATTGATTATGTGATAGTGGATGATGAGGTAAGAGAGAGGGTTAAGAAACTAGAAGTAGGAGAATATATTCATTCGGATCACTTTCCCTTAATAGTGACATTAGAGGGACAAAAAAGAAATAGCAATATGAGTAAAAGGGGAGCAAATGTAAAAAGTGTAGGAAAAGGGGATTGGTCAAGGGAAGGAAAAGAACAGTTTAGAGAAAAAATAAGAAATATCAAAATGGGAGAGGGAAATGTGGACGAGGAGATGGAAAAAACGATAGGAGAAATAAAAATTGGATTAGAGTGCACAAATAATAATGAAGTTAGTAGAGGGGGGAATAGAAGTGAGTGGGATGAGGACTGCAAAGAGAGAAAAAAGGAGGTCAGAAAGGAATTAAGAAAATGGAGAAAAGAAAAAAGTAATGGGGAAGAATATAGAAAAAAAAGAAAGAGTATACTGAAATGTGTTATCAAAAGAAAGAGGAAGAGAATAAAAGGTTTGAGGAAGAGGCGCAGAAGGCTAGGACGGAAGAAGAGGTATGGAAGGTAGTAAATAGAGAAAGGAAAAGAAGAAAAAGAGTAAATCAAGATATTGAAATGATAGAATGGAAGAAATATTTTTTGGATTTGCTAGGAGGGGTAGAGAGAAAAGTTGTAAAGGGAGGAAAATATGGTAGAGAAAGAGACGAGGAAGAGGAAATTTCAAGGGAAGAAATAGTTAAAGTTTTAGGAATAATGAAGGATGGAAAGGCACCTGGTATAGATGAGATCCAAAATGAAGTATGGAAATATGGATGGGAGGAACTAGAGGAATGGGCATGGATAATGTGTAATGGAGTATGGAGAGGAGAGGGGTGGTCAGAGTTATGGAAAGAAGGAGTAGTTATACCAATAGTAAAGAAAGGCAAGGGAGAGGAGGTTAAAGATTATAGGGGGGTGACGTTGATGCCAACACTGTATAAAGTATATGTAACTATTTTGTCGGAGAGATTGAAGATAGAAGTTGAAGAAAAAAAGATCGAGTCGCAGAATCAGACAGCTCATGTAAGAGAAAGGATAAAAAAAGCAGCAGGGGTAATAAAACAGATATGGGAAATAGGAAAACGGAGGTTCAAAAAAAATTGGAGAAGGAGAATGTGGTTATTTGATACGCTGGTATGGCCGGTTTTAGGTTATGGAGCAGATATATGGGGATGGAAAGAAAGGAAAGATATTGAGAGTTTACAAGAAAGGTATATAAGGTGGACACTAGGGGCAGAATGGAGGACGCCAGGATATATGGTGAGAGAAGAAGCGCAAAGGGATAAGTTAAGTATTAGAGCGGGTAAGAGGGCATGGAAATTTGAGACAAAGCTGAGGGAGGGAAAGGGAGGGGAGTTGACGAGAAAGTGTTTGATGGCGGTAGACGAGAGGAGAGGGAGGGCGATCGAATTAACGAGGTGGGAAGAAGAAAGGAGGGAGTTCTTTAATGATAGAGAAATAGAAGACGGCACTGGAGTAAAATATGAAGAATTGGAAAAAAGGGAGAGGGAAAGACAATTAACAGAAAGAGGGGGGGGGGCGATTGAGGAATCAAAATACAATAAATGGTATAAGATGATAAAAAAGGAAGGGCTGCCAAAGTATTTAGAAAAGGGATGGGGAGAGAGAAGGTGGACCAGAATAGCAACATTTAGACTGGGAAACGAGGTAAGGGATGGGATGTACTGGGAAAAAGAAGAGAACAGAAGGTGTAGAATATGTGAATGGGAGGAGGAAACATGGGAGCATGTATGGGAAGGATGTAGGAGAGGAATGGAA
>NC_046660.1:149956793-149971811 GCF_010883055.1 Belonocnema kinseyi
AAGGGGTTCGTCCATCCTTGTAGAGCCCCGCATGCAAGGATAAGGCTGCGTACTCTAAGAGGTCGCCCGGTATCCCAGAGTCACCGTTCTAGACACCTCACCTAGGTGCCATTCAGCTTTCGGCACGGTTTTCACACCTCCGCTTGTGGGTTAATTCCTTCGGGACCACCCCTGGACAATTGTCCGCGAATGCCTATTTATTTTTATAACCATATTCAGCAGAAACCCTTGGTACAGTGACCCTCTATCACGCAATAGATCCAAATCGCCAATTTCTTCAATTTCTTTCAAATGGGGAGCAAGATATAAATAGAAGACAACCGAAGTCTTCCGAAGCCTTCAGATCGGCAATCATCGTACAGCAGAACTCCGAGGTCGAATCGTGCATTTTCGGCTTACATACGAACTCACAGTGGTAATCATGCACTTTCTGATTTGCGGCTCCCAAACGGTAGGTATGGTGGGGGTAAATTTCATCCACGATCTGGCACCTGGCGGGGGACGATTCCCCTCGTGCGGCATCGTTGCGGCGTTTCAGGTCTGTGAACTCTAGTCAATTGTTTATCGTCCATTCTTAAATCTAAACGTAAGTTCATTGTTATCTCTATTCTGTCAGTCACTTTGAACTTGGGGTATTTGGTTTCGACTTCTATAGACTTAATCTTTTCGTTAGCTTAGATTACGTAATACTTTTGCACTAAAAAAATAAAGTGTTCAAAGACTCCAGAAGATTCCTGTCTTTTTTGTGGAGAATATATATTGAAAAAATACGAAAAGATTTTTTCAGATCATTATAAAAATATTTATAAGTCTTGCTATCTAAATACTATGATTGATTTTGATAAGAGCTGGACAAGGAATAATTTGTTTATTGTGCAACATTTCTTAGTCTATGGCAAAAAAAGAAGAAACGCTTTATATCTCCAATGATTTGACAGGAGCCTGAAATCAGGAAGATGACTGTTGTTTCTGTTAAACTTCTGCTTTTGGATTTAATTCAAAGAACAGAGCTAATATCGTTTATTCATCGGTCGCTTCCGTTACAATGCCAATGCAAACAATGTTCTTGAAGCCCCTGTTGATAAAGGTACAAAAGAAAATAAAAAGATGAAATTCGATGAAGAAATAGCAGACGTTGATAATTCGTAACATAATGAAGATAAGCAATCTGTTTTTCAGGAATCCGACAAATTAAACTCCAGTGGAAACGGAAACATGGATAGCAAACAAAAGTGGCTACTTTTTTGATCAGCAAGAACTTAATGATAGGTTTCAAGAAAAAAAGCTTCTTGAATCATAAACTAAAGAAACAGTTTATAGATCAAGAGATGAACCATTCAAAAAGTATTTCTCTCATGAAGACCAATTAATTTACTTTAACAATATTGAATTTTTAATTTCTGAAAATGATTGCGGCGCTTTTAACCCTGATGATTGGCGACGCCTCATTGACTTCTAAACAAAAAGCTTTAAAACTGTTCAGTTGCATAGCCATAATAAATACGCATCACTTCCTGTAGCTTATTCCGCATGTTTGAAAGAGAGCTAAGATGATTCGGCAAAGTTTGGTTTAATTAAAAAATTTATTAAAGCTATGAAATCGAATAGCAATGATGTTTTCATTTATTTCGTCATCAAATAAACAAATTTATCTCAAGGAAAAATTGACGAGGAAGTTTAAGATGAGTCACAGGTAAGAACTCTTCTAAAAGACAAAAAGTTTTAAAACAAAGTGACAACTCTTGAACTCTCTGATTGAAAAACTTTAAAAAATGTTGTTTTTAAAAGAACGCGCACAGAATACATGGGAAAATGTCTTTCAGTGGATTTCGTTAAAACTTGGTAATTTTGTAGGTAAGAAGGGCCATATGAAATATCCATAAACAAATTTGAGGAAAATAGACAGTTTCAACGCTTTTCTGAGCCAAGCGCTCAAAATCAGAGCACAAGATATATCCATATAGCCTTGAAAGCAAAAACGACGAAAAAATCAGTATCGCGAATTCAAATGTGGTAAACATTACGTTCGTCTCACAAAACGTGCATCTTGCAACGGCCGAACACAAAGCGCTCAATATTAGAAGTCAACTATGACACGCACTATTTCTGGGAACCAATAGTTTTAAAATAAAGTTTTAATTATGTGCGATTGTCTTAATCATATATATCGACGGAGCGACTGAATCACGACTTGCTAGAGTGCTACGAATCGAGTGTGGCCCCTGAACGGGGTTACATGGCACGGCTGCATGCTCTGTGGTGCGACAAACACCCGGAGCTATCGAACTTTTCGCAGCAACGTCTGCGAAACTATGCTGAACTACTCCGTAAACGGGGCTATGTAAGCGGAACGCCTACTCTACCACAGCTAGAACAAGCCGGCAACAGAGCAAGAGAGGCGATACTAAGACCAACCGCGGGCAGACATCCAATAGATGAAGAGCGATGCTTTACGACCCGGAGAAACATCAACACCAAGGTTTCTCTCAAGCCTAAAGATCTGGCTGAAATGGATGACGAGCTCTGTGGACATTTTTTCGAAGAATCCGACCTGTGTATAATGCAGCGAGAGCTTTGGCCGATGCGAACCGTGAAACAAAACCAACGATTGATCATAAGACCAAAACTCGAATGCATCGACTTGCAATAAAGATAGGCTGAGCAAGACAATACGCGTCCCGCATTCAGTGTGTGATTGACTACATCACATCTGGCAGGAATTTTACCGCCAAGGTTCGAAAGTTCGCGCGCGAACTCCGGACCCGTTATCACACACTTAACAAGTCAAAGCTGCTGATTATCAGGCAGCATATTGTTGAGAGAATACGGATACTATCTGACGCTAAGAGAAGTGTAGAGCGAAGGGAGAGGTGGGTCAGAGAAAATCAACAGTTTCTCTGACCCATCTCGACTCTTCCAAGACCCTCCAGTTACTGTCGAACACTCACCCAAACCAGAGAAGGTCGAAGCATTTTGGAGAGGAGTCTACGAAGTTCAGCATAGACTGGACGAAGACTCAGAAAATATAAAGAGCTTCAAGGAGTTATGTGCTGCTGTCATAACACCTGATAAAGAATGCCCACCCATCACTAAAGAGGAGGTGAAAAAAGTGTTAAGAGGGATAAAGAACTATTCCGCACCGGGACCAGAGTGTATAAAAACCTTATGGTGGAAAATGTTTTCTTCAACCCATCAGCATTTGGCCCGTATTTTCACCTCATATTTGAAATCAGAAGAGCCGATTCAAGAGAGGTTGGTGGAAGGGCGCACAATACTTCTTCCGAAAATAGGCAACTTAACTGACCCGAAGAATTACAGGCCAATAACTTGTCTGAACACGCTTTATAAGATATTCACAGCTATCCTATATGATAGGATTGTTCGGGCAATTGAACCTGTGTAGCAAGAAATATATGAACAACGAGGCTCAAAGAAAGGCGTAGTCGGATGTCGGGAGAACCTGCTCATCGATAGATGTGTCTGCAAAGATGCAGCATTCTACCAACGTGTCAGAAGTATGCAGGAACTGCAATAACGAGAGTAGTAAGAGACCACTTCGACTAGGCACCGCTTTCACTACTCCTTAACCCCCTTACGGATATGCACTTCCCCTCTCACATTAGCTAAATTATATGTCACTGATGCATTTTATAATAAAAAGATATAATTTAAACTATTTCGTGTTGTACTTAAATGCTACTTATACACTAGAGGTGTTAGGATCATTTAAACTAAAACATAACATTTTTCATGTTAATTTAGTTCCAATTATTGAGTACAGTATTTTGACAAGTAAAATAGAATACGCATAATAATCATAACATTCGACGTGAATTTATAGTAATAAAAGTGTGGCTGATTTTGATGATGCTGTCTGTGTACATGATACAAGAGCAATATTTTGTTTAAAATATTTACCACCACTTATTCGTTGGCTTCTCACTGAAGAAGAGTTTTTCTTCCATTTATTCTTCTTTAAAAATTTGTTGTAAAATGTACAGACGATATTATAATTTTCTTCCAGATCATTCGCAAAGAAATTATTTAAGTCAAACAAAGAATAATTATGACACATGCGATGAAAAGGCAGAATACGGTATTCATTACACACATCCGAAGTCGCACTTCGTAGTCTTTGTATTCTACGTGTAGAAAGAGCAATTTCCTCGTAAACGAAGAAGATCTTTAGGTACAAGAGGCGATAGCCCGTAAATGTGCAAGTAGGTAGCTCTCCGTTGTTTCCAACGTAGATGACGTCCGTATTAGTTTATCCGCATTAGCAACAATTACAGCAGTTTTTATCCACCATTTGCAAATCTAAACGGCAAGCGATACACCTACTGTCCTGGTTTCAATGAGTTGACGCACTTGCAGTATCTGGAGACTGTTCATACTTTTTTTGAAGATATTAGATTTTCTTGCGTGGAGAATTGTACAGTATCCTCCCCTTAATCTTCTGAATTATATGAAAGGTTATTCCCTATGTTTGCAGATCATTTAGCTGTACGCGTACTGTAGGCTGCTCTTTTATTGTATGAATATGAAAGCACTGTACCTATTTGTTTTTTCTCGGTCCAGTTCTTTTGTTTCAGAGCATTATCAAGAGCACATAAAAATTATGAGTCCTTTTTTACCACATGATAAAAGCGAAACTCATCCGAGAACTCCAACCTTTTAAACGATGGGCAGCTTAGTTCCTCCAGGTTTGTGATGCGTTTACTTGTAATCTTTTACAGAAAAGACCCTTCGCATGTCCTCGAGTATATATTAGTCCAGCAGTTTGGGCAACGTCTCGAAGATTACCATGAAGAAAATTCATTAAAACATCTCCTTCAAACTATTCAATTCCATGAAGTTTACAACTGAGTCAGTTATTTTGTCTTCCAGGTGGGCTTGTGAAATCAGCAAAAGTAATTGTGTTAACAAGTGCCGCTTTAAAACCTACTTCAATTCTGAAGATCACGCGTTTCACGAGATTCCAACGAGAATATAAATTTGCGGGCACATCAGGTGCAAGATCGAAAGCATATAAACAATTTTCGTTTGGATATTGTTGTTGACCAATACTATTTCACTCATTTAAAAATGAATACCACGTTCAGTAAATAATGTATTATACGCATCGACATAGAGCCCTTTACTATTTAACTTTGGCTGTAGAAGTTTCTAAGGCATCCGTGTATAGTACCATCTAGATGAAGCGATAGATGATTAATTTCAAAATTTTGGAAATTGGAGGGGTTTTTGTTTCCATTGCAATTATATGCAGTATTCTCTACGAATCCTATCATTATCCTTTTTGGTAATTGCCCAAGAATAACATTCTCAAGAGTTTCACCATGAATACCCGAGTGTATCGTCAAGGCTTTAACTTCGGCATGTGTGACAGGATATTATGCAGTACCCTGACATAGAGCTTTAGCGTAAGCAAGAAGAACAACAGGATTCATTTTTGCTCTGCGAACAAGTAGCAAGGCCTCTTTAATACGCAAGTCCCAGGTGTTTGTAACATCCATCAGACAGAAAGTGTCCTTTGAGGGAATTAGCCAATGACTTAATTGCAACTCATAGATAAAAAAATGTATCTTAATTAAAGACGTCGCAGTCTCAATGATATATAAGCTCAATAGATTTATCAGGAACAAAATACTTTTGCCGAGATTTCAAACACTCATTAGAATCGGAGTCATCCATTTTTAAGCTGTATCATTATACAATAGACATGACCTAAGATGACTAGCTTTAGCAGCTGGTCCGAAGTTAAGTAAAGTCTCGATGTATGCTCGATATTCATAAGAGTTACTATAAGGTGATACTACTTTTTAATTAACAATACGTCCACCTGATTTAACAGCAAATACATAAAAATGTTTACTGTGCTACTTTATTGAGCTCGAGTGTATTTGCGGCTACTCTTGCTGGAGTCACTAACTTTACTCGACGACTGAGCATAGTATGTGCTAGGTCAAGGTATTCACCACCATGGCTAGAAACAACAAACTATATAGGGGCATCATCGATGAGTGAAGAAACGGGTTTATAATGAATCCATTGCGAACTTTTTAAAGAAAACAGTGTTAAAGGAAGTGAAAGAAGATCTAGCCTGACTTTAAGCACTTACAGAAATGAGAATGAAAAAATACTTACTCTTATTTATTTCCGAAAATATCTTTAATTGCACGATTTGTTGTTTTTATATTTTTATTATTTTAAGTAGCCTTTTTTTGTTTACTGTAACGCGCTTTTTGAGTTTCCTACTTCAATTTTATTTTTTTATTTTCCGATCTACTTGCACTTAAGACGTGAACCGTACCACGATTAGAAATAGACTGAATCAGCTTCTTCTTATTTCTATTCTTATCACCCGAACTGTTTATGATATGTTTCATTTTATCTATTGCACGACGTTTTGAATTTTGAACAAATTGTTCAAAACGATTCTTAACCGAAATTTTAAGAGGTATCCTACTGTCCATATTATTTGTAACATTCATACCGGTTCGAAGAGCTTTTTTCCGATGAGTCAAGCACTGTGAATTAAAGAAGGGAGAACACGTCGATTTAAACTTCCGAGAAAGCTCTTGTTTCTGAAGAAACTGTACGTAAAAGTGGTGTTTTCACATCTCCAGTAACACGAGGTTCATAAATATTGCAGTAAAGAAATGATTTATCCGGAAGAGCACTTGATAGACTAGCCGGCTGTCGAGAAGTGCAGTTCTTATTTTGAATATGAATTATTTTTTTTCGAGAAAATCCAAGAATACGTGGTAATTTAAGAGAAAGTATTAAAAAATGGTGAAGAGACAAACATAATTTTTCGCATTATTTTTGTATACTTACGTAACTGCTTTTGAAACTGTCACGTTAAAATGTAATATGTCGACTTAATTCTAGAATATTGTGGATATTCGTATCCTGCAGTCTCACTGTTCATAAGAACAATATGATTTTCAAATAAAACATCATGCCTTACATAAAGAAATGTACAAGAAGTTGTATTTCTGTGAGGGCTACGGCCTATTGTCCTTGTAGACGAATCTCATGTGGCAGTGGTGAAATTGATCGATATTCATTTTTACAAGTTTTTGAAATTTGAGGCTGAAATCCACGAATTAAATTAGTCAGGATAACCTCCCAACTTGACAAAAAATCGTGTTTTGTTTCTCTTGCTTTAGACTGTAATATTTTTTTAATTTAAAATTCTTCCTCCTCAATGTTTTTATTTTTGACAGGAGTCAATTCTGTTTCGTAAAAAACACCTTCTATTTCTTCTTCTGCTAAGTCTTTAAACTATTACCTGTAAGGTGATTGACATCTTTCTGTAATCACTTGTCTTACAACAGATATTTCCTTACTCCAGACAGACAGATAACCTTTTTCAAAGACACCTTTCTTATGGCTGATTCTGACCATGTCGTCAAAACTGTACTCAGGCTTTCTTTTGGACTTTCTTTCTTTACAAAAAGGACGCTGAATATTTGCTCGAGCTTCGGCTGCATTTGATGAATAAGCTGCAGACGGTGTCATTCTCGTACTAGAATGACTAGCATTATTGTAAGCACTTACAATTTGTTGTCAAACATGAATATATCCTCAAATATTTTTGTGTGTGAAATACCTCCACATGTGTGCCTTGATTGTTTAATTGAAACGTTCGACTACGGCTGATTTAAAGTTAGGATTTCCCGTAACATGGAATTTCATTCCATTATCAGTCAGATATTTTTGAAAAAAAAACATCCTAAGAATTCCTCTCCTTTGTCTGATTGTAAACAGAAAGCCGAAAGATGATTACTTCTTTGTAAAATACGTTGAAAAACATTTTTAACCTTCAGTGCTGTTTTATTTCGAAGTGTCTCAACCCAGGCGAATTTAATTAAGATATCAATCACCACTATGAGATAGCTACAATTATCTTTTTAAGTAAACACAGTTTGCAGGTCAATTGCATCACATTTCCAAACCTCAGCAGAATTGAAAACTGTGTAATGAGCTCTTTAAAATTGATGTCGAATAGGCCAATGTAAAGTGAGTATGTCCTAAGATTTCAGTCAATCAAGTACGTTTGTGCGAGATACTTTACCACGTACAGCACGAGTGCATTTTTCTACTCCATTATAGGAAGCAGGATGACCTGGATTGTAGTATATTTCTTTAAGTAGCTTTATTTTGGAACAAAAGACTGCCACTTGGTTAGCATTCCTCGACGAGATTGTACCTTCTCTTGGCGGCTAATTCCTTTCACTCTACTCGACTCCTCGCACAAATTGAATAATTAGGAACTGTAAGAGTTTCATTTATCCTTCTTTGATCCTCAGTAGTTTTATCATCTGTTGTAAGAGATTCTTGGGATAATCAGTAGTTCATGTTGAGCTTTATCTGCTTAGCTTGAATCCAATGTTCATGATTTTTCACAAGCTCTCGCGGTGTGCCAAGTTCTTGAAGTGTACGGGCAAAGTGAAGTCTTCCTGTAGGGTTAGCACTTTTTTATACCAAAATGCATCATTATCCAGATCTGTAATGTTTAAATTTTATTTGGTCAACAACTCGGGCTTTTTTAGGTGATTCAGCAATAAAGTACTTTTAGATCGAAAAGATTTAGGTGCATTAGCTATGATTTCTTTACAGGCGAAAACTCATGGTAATCATTATCTGTATTATCAGAATAATCCATTTTCTCAGCAGTTAATTTCCTATTTTTATTGACAAATAAGAGAAATTTATTCAGCACATGACTGTATTCTTTCCACCTTTCACGTTCATCGTATGGAAATGGCGAAAATAAGATTCGACACTTTTCAGAATCTAATCTACCAAGATTGCTTCCAGCAGTCCGTGTAGTTGCACCAGGTATCGATGGTATAATTGGCGATTCATTATTATGACTGTTATGTAAAGATGTTTCATTTACTGTCTGCATTTGTTAATTCATTTTGTCCACTTCCTCGCTAGGAATCAGTACCATTTTTCTTGTATGCCCCATACTGTTGAAAGTTCTGCAAGGAAGGTTTAAACAAATTGAAAAACAAACCACAAATAATTGGTGCAAGTAGGCGAGGCAGAAATCCACTTTTTTGAACAATGAACTTTTTATTGCTTTTCCATGTTCCGCGAGTTTCAACTAATTTTCGTAATGTCTTTTTATGTTTTTTCAATTTTAGCTTCTAACTATCTTTAAGAGGAACATTTCCCAACAAGATATTTAGGGCACACTGATAAATACACTTCATGAGTTTGACATAAGATGTTTTAAGTATTGCCGGTCGTTGAGCCGTATTTAGATGACAAAGGGCATGTAAAACTATGGCATTCTTCTTGCCTATTGACTTGCAACCCTTCGACGTCATCACAAATGTGTAACTGGAACTTGACAATCACTGTTTTTCCCCTTTATACTCTTCACTGGTAAGTAAACGTACTGATGAGGATCGTGCGGAAATATACTTGTGGGACAGTAGCAATTATTATGAGTAGATTGATTCAATTCTAGAAGTGAATAGCCATGCAGTCAAGAAGTTGCATCGTGATAGACTTCTTGTATAAACCGCGGATATTCAGGACAAATGTGGCACGCAAGATGTTGAACTTGAGCCCGACCTCGAGGATTCTTAATCGTGACAATATAGTTTGCATTTAAAGAAATTTTTCTTTGATCATGCCCTTGATGGAAAAGATTTTGAGAAATTAAACTTATACTCAAATTTTTCTGATGACTTCCTTTAGTAAAAAGATCTACAATTGTGTTACTCGAAGATTCCTTCACTAAATCATCCAGAATTTTAAGTTTAGGTCTTGGATCATTGGAATAATTAGAAGATTGTGGTAATCCTTCACGAAACTGTATCTCTTTTCAATATTCTTTATAAGCAGTTTGTCATTCAGAATAAAAGGAAACTAGTCGATCGATTTTCGTACTGCACAATCTATTGAGATTTCGAAGAGACTTTTTTACAAAGAAAGTTTTACGAAAACCTGTTGGACCACATACTAGTGACATGAACAGATGCTTCCAGCGCGTGTTCATGTTGAATAGTAATACATCTTCAGTCAAACCTTGTAATTTATATATGTTGATGAATATTTATACCGCTCGAATGTATCTTAGTTGGAGCTTGTACTCATGTTGTAAGTATTAAAAAATTTTTTTCTATTCACATATTGTTATTAGCACCTTTGTTTATTTTTTTAAACTAGTAAATTCCTCGCGATGTTAGGGTTTTGCGCTAATACTACTGACCCAGCACGAATTTCATGAGCTCGTTTGACGTGCCTTCCCAAACGCCTAAAATTCAGCTTATTAAGGCGTGTTTCCCACCGCCCCGCCGCGGTCGTCGTCGCCCACCCCTCGCCGAAAAAAGATAGTTTTTCAGCTATATTCAGGATACGGACGAAAAATATAAAGGATAGAGAGTAAAATGAGACCATTCATATTATAAACATACATTTTTATTTAATTATTATTCTTTATCATTGTACATATTAATGATTGTGCATTGATCAGGATATTCATGACTTTTAATGATTACATAAAAAATTTAGGATCTTAATATGAATAGTCCAATTTTACTCTCTATTCTTTATATTTTTTGTCCGCATCCTGAGTATAGCTGAAAAACTATCTTTTTTTTCGGCGAGGTGTGGACGATAACGACCGTGGCGGGGCGGTAGGGAACACGCCTTTATAAGCTAACAAGGCACTAATTTTTTTTCCAAATAACAATATGCGAATTGCAAAAAAAATATATAATACTTACAACATGAGTAAAATATGAGTACAACTTAGTACATGAGTACAACAGGTTATGGTAAAACTTAAAATGTAAAAATATTCTTCGAAATCTCAATGGAATGTACTATACACAAATCGATCGAATATTGTCCTATCATTCTAAGTAGCAAACTGCTTATAAAGAATATGGAAACGAGATAGTTTCGTGAAGGATTATCACAATCTTCTGATTATTCCAATAATTCAAGGTCTAAACTTATAATTCTCGACGAGTTAATAAGAGAATCTTAAGGTAACAAAATTTTAGAAATTTATACTAAAGGAAGTCATCATAAAATCTTTAGTGTAATTTTCATTTCTCAAAATCTTTTTCATCTAGGGCAAGGGCAAATAGATATTTCTTTAAGTGCAAACCATATAGTCACGATTAAGAATCCTCAAGATCAGGCTTACGTGCTGATGATCTGTGCTTAAGATCCGCAGCTTATACAAAAAGCCTATCAAGATGAAACTTCTCAACCGCATGGCTATTTACTTTTAGACCTAAAACAATCTACTCCTGATAATTGCCCCTTTCGCACAAATATATTTTTGGACGATCCTCATCAGTACGTATACCAGTGAAGAGTATAAAGGGAACAGACAGTGATTGTCAGGTTGCAATGACACGGAAGTAAGAAAAAATCCTTACTAATTACACACCTACGTTAATTTTAATTGAACAGAACTGTTTCTATGAGAATTAAATATAATGCAGGGAGAATTCTTAAATTTGCGAAATATGCAATTCCTGCAGTAGCATCTTCACTTCCTTGCCTATGAATTGGCGGCCGTTGTCCGATTCTATGATGATCGGGCAACCGTGACGAAGGCAGATCTGGTCCTTGATGCCTTTTGCTATAGCCTGGCTGGTGTCCTTTCTTATGGTACGGACTTCTATCCACTTAGTGAAATGGTCTTACATAACCAGAAGGCAAGTGTTTCCACCGGTGGATCAAGGTTATGGTCCGACAAGATCGATGGGGACCATTTCCCATGGCCCTTCGGCGTTACTGGCTTGCATTGTGCCGACTGGGGCTTGTTGCTTTGCCTTGGACTTTCGGCAAGTAACGCAGTTTCGAACATGCTGAGCACCCATTCTTACCATTCCTGGCTAATAGTGGTGCCTGGCAAGACCAGCGAGAGTTTTGGCAACTCCGAGGTGTCCGGCTTTAGGGTTGTCATGTACCTCTCGGAGCACTCTTCGCTGACCGCAACGTGGTACACATATCTCTCACTGTTCCTCCTGGACGTAGTCGTTGAAGTCCAGTGTATGCAGTATCTGACGGTAGTGACACTTATTGCAGATGCAATACTCTGTGTTTTCGGTAGAGTTGTCTATTACGACTTTGTACTGCTTTTGTTACCAATCTTGACTTAACTTTTTGCAAACGCCGCACGTTTCCGTGCGGTTGTCTTGATAAGATGTCTGCGATTACATTGTCAGAATCTTAGCTGTATTTGATTAAAAAATCCTACTAGCTGAGTTGCATGGCCCATCTGGCTAAGCGTCCTGATGAGGTCTTCAATTTTACCTAGCTATTTTAATAATATATGGTCGGCAAGAACGGTAAAATAGTATCCCTCAAGATAATCCCTCATTTTGCAGATGCTCCATTTGACGGCGAGATATTCGAATTCTGTAGCTAAGTAGTTGCCCTCGGCTTTATTGACGGCGAAACTGGCATAAGCGATGATGCGTTCTCTGTTTTTATTCATTTGGGTGAAAACAGCTCCAAGATCGTCCTTGCTAGCATCGGTTTGAAGAACGTGTTCTTTTTTCCAGTCCGGAGATGCAAGGATTGGGGCTGAGGTTAGGCTCATCTTGAGTTCGTTGAAAGCTTTATGGTGGACTAACGTCCAACTCCATTGCGCCTTTTTTTAAAAAGCTGGTAGAGCGGTGATGCTATTCGAATTACGTCCTTGATAAATCTGCGGTACCAACAGATGAGTCCCAGAAGTCTTCGCGCTTCTTTCAGCTTTCTAGGTGGTGTTAGGATTTGCATTGCTGCAACTTTGTCTGGATCGGTATGGAGTCCATTTTCATCGACTACATGTCCAAGGTACTTGAGTTTCGACCTATGGAAATGACATTTGTCCGGGTTTGGGCGTAGTTTTGCCTCGTAGAGCCTATCAAAAACATTCTGTAAAGCCTGAATGTGGTCTTCGAAGGTCTTGGTGCAGACCACGATGTCGTCCAGGTATGCGAAAGCATGCTGTGCCATATCTACAGTTACGATCCTATCAAGTAGCCGTTGAAAGGTTGATGGTGCACTGAGAAGTCCGAAAGGTACAACGTTGAACTCAAAGAGTCCTTTTCCTGGGACAGAAAATGCTGTTAACGGTCTGCTGTATTCCGTGAACGGAACGTGCCAATATCGGTTTTTGAGGTCTATGGTGAAGAGATATTTTGCGCCCTGTCGTTTATCTAGGACGGCATTCAGTGGCAGAATCGGGTATAAGTCTTTTTTTGATACTTGATTAACTCTCCGGAAGTCGATGCAGAATCTTGGTCTCCCATCCTTGCGGCGTATAATCACGATAGGTGAACTGCAAGGGCTGTTTGTTGGCCGGATAATTCCATCATGTATCATTGCGGAGACTTCTTTATCGATGATTTCTTGGTCAATAGCGCTGCTTTAAAGTTGTTGGGTCCTCTAGGCGAATTTTGTGTTTGGCGAGGGGTGTGACGCCTTTGACTGAGTTTGGCCGTTGAAATTGGCTCTTTAGGAATTCTTCATGGTTTTTTTGGTCTTCAAGTCTCAGGTCGGTAATCGGTATCGCTCCTTTGCTGCTGCAGATTTTCCTTATGAGGTGACTTTTTGGTGGAAAAATTGGAACTCCGTTAATACGGACGTCAAGACCTAAGGCAGGTAACAAGTCGGTTCCAAGAAGCATTTGATGTTTAAGGTTGTGTAAAACCGAGACAACCGGAGAAACAATCACCAAGCGGTGCCTCGGTACCATCGGCCATAACGGCTACGGTGTTGTTGTCTTGGTGGTTTCAAGCTCGAGATAAGCAACGCTTCGCTGTTGTATTATTAACATAAGAGGAGCAGAATTTGCGATGTTTGTTACGGCATTTTTTCCTCATGTTAGCTCTTTGCTTACAACGCTAGCAAGTTTCGCTGGGATTGTAAGCGGGTGATAGAATTGAAACTGATATCTGGTCATCTTGTGTCTGCTTTTCTTTCTGGTCTTGTGCTTTTTCTATCTCCTCGACTCTTCGGAACAACTCGTCTGGTGTGTTGATGTCTGAGAGCCCGATATAAAGGTGTAGGCCTGGTTTCATGTTGAAATATAGTGTTTCCATAGTTTTGTCGGGTGTGAAATCTCCGCGTCTTCTAGTAAGAGTCAACAAGGCAGTGATAAAATTACTGATGGGCTCTTTTTGTCCTTGGTGTCGATTGTAGATCTTCTGGTCCAACTGTCGCAGCTCGGAAGGGGGTGGTAGAATCTCCTTAGGCTCTGTTCTAGTTCTTGCAGTGAAGAAATGTTGGAAGCACAGTTACGGTACCTAAGCTTAGCGTCTCCTCTTAGAAGTTCCGGAAAACCTCCCAAGATTTAGCTGTCTGAGAAATGTTATGCTTTCTGTAGTTTTTGTAATCATGCAACTCCAAGTATCATGGAACTCCTCACGGCGAGATGGGACGGTCTGATCGGCGGTGTTTGTCTCGTTGTTAGCCTCTGATGTCTGTGTATTGGTGTTTCTGGTTGTTTGCGGTCGAGGTGACGATGTTGCCATTTTAAGTTTATTAGCACTTCTTGCATGGCTTCGAGGTCGTTAGTCCGGTCGTGGTCCTTCTTGTAGTCCGGGTTGTCGGCTGGATTATTTTCAAACAGATTTGGATGACTTCTCACAAACGCTACCATTCTGTTTCGAGACACCGCTGCTCACCCTAGGGAGTCAAGGTCATATTTTTCCAGCTCGTCTGCTCGGTCGTCCTTTCGGAGATTATGGATCCATGAAACTTCTGGCATGTTGAAATAAAAAATTGCACTCGTAGGGCAAAGCAAGGTAAAGTCAAAATAAAAATGGTCAGCGACAACTGTTTAAAAAAAATTTAAGTCCTGGTAAAAGTTTACTTTGATGGTAATACGTGATTACAGAATGCGAAGTGGTTCGTTATCTGTCAGCGGTATCTGAGCAGATTTACCAGGTGTATACATATGAAACCGGTATTTTTTCAAGAAAAAAACACATTTATTTCAAGAGAATGATAACAAATATTTTATTCAAAGTATGCGCC
>NC_046660.1:149971911-149988476 GCF_010883055.1 Belonocnema kinseyi
GCATGCTCTCCGTAAGCTTCGACAAGCATTCGATGAGATTCTATCGCCGATTTACCCAAATGGAAACAGAAAATTAATGCTCCCCGCAAATCGTTGTTTGATATGACATCACGATGTCATATGAAACTTGAAATGTTTGGTATTGGATATTGTTGACAGATGACAATACGCCAATTAGCACAAATGGTAAGTTCCGACAGTACCTACAAGTGTGCCTACTGGCCGCTAAATGGCAATACCGGTTTCATATGTATACACCTGGTATACTTGCGGAACTGGTAAATCGCGATAAATTTATAAGCCTTAAAACGGAAAGCAGGTAAACGGTATCTGTCAGCGGCATCTGAGCTGAGACGTGAGCTCTTTCGAGAAGCTTACGAAAGTGTCGCTTAGTCCGCATAATTCTGATTTTATACTGTTGTCTAGAAAGTGGAAGGGAAAATGTAAGAAGGGGAAAGTATATGGAAAAAGGGAAGGGGTTGAGCGAACGAGCCAAGACTGACAAAGGGACGTTCCGTCGCCCATAAATTTGGAACTTTTCGGACTAATTATTTAAAATTTGATTTGCTTGTGGTTAGATGCGATTTGGAACGAATACTAAACGGAGGCGAATTGAATAGGATTTCCTTATGTGTTATTCCGGTTCCTGAAATTATAGGTAAAAAAGAGAACGTTGTAAATTACAAACAGGGAAAACGACAACAATTAGTTTTACAAAATATCCGCGCCCTAAATCTTCCCCTCTACGGTAGGTTCGGTAATTTTGGAAAGAGTGGTTAAGGTAAGGTACGGTAAAGTGGGGAGCGATCGTTACGTTGGTGACATGTCGCTAAGTCTGTGACAAACGGTAACCACATGTGCACCTATAGGTTAGCGTTTATATCGGTTAAAATGGCATCAACAGGTGTTCCTGTTAAGTACGATTTTATGCCACAGTATTTTTATAAATTTTGGTAAAGTCGAGAATGGTGATAAATGACAACTAAAGGTGCTCCTGTCAGTTAACATTTATGTCTTCGATTTTTATAACGACAAGTGCGCCTGTTCGTTACAGAAATCGTATACGCATTCGTCAAGTCCGTAGCGTCAGTTAAATCAGTAACGTCGGTTCCTCAGTAACGCACAAAATGGCAACCACAGTGCGCCTGTTGATTGGCATTTATGCGTCTTTCGGAATGGGCACTCAGAGGTGCTCCTGTCGATTGTCAATTCCCTTCTTTTAGGAAGTTCTGAGAATAGCAAGTATAGGTGCGCCTATTTCTTGCGATTCTCGCTGGTACTCCCACTACCATCGGTGCATCTATTGGTGGGAGAGTACGTTAGTCTTCCCTGGGCTTAAGCTCTCCGATGTGAACGGTTCGTCGTGTCCAGTTCAACTTCCGTTCCAGGTGCCGAGCAGTGGCTTAAATAAGTTGGTTTCGTGACGGTTGTCGGTTCGCTCGAGGTGGGGATAGAGGCTCGCTAGGCTTGGCGACGGGACCTAAGATAACGTGTACATTGGTGACGCACGCGTGTGAGACCTCTCGTTAGAGATTGATGATTAGCTAGAAATTATTATAATTAACCCATAATTTGATAAATAGTCCTTATTTTATATTCCAAATATTAGAAAGTGTAAAGGTTTTTATTTTCTTCATTTTAAGAATTAAATTTTTGTAATTTATTTTACAAAGCCTTAGAGACTCTGTATATTTTAAACTAATTTTATCTTTTTAAAAAATATAACATAATAGAAAAAAGTATAAAATAAGTAACTTTCCTGATTGATGATTTCAAAATTATTCATTGTGAATTAGAACATTTGATCATAAGTAATTAATAAAAAAAATTAATTAAATAAAATGATTAGTAAAAAAAAATAAGTTTAAAAAGATTTAAAACTAAACTGTTCTTAATGAAAAACCTATAATTATTAACTAATATTATAGAATATTTAGAGACGATACGGATTTTGAAGAGGTACCGAAACCATCTAGTTTTAAATGTCATTTAAAGTGATTCAAATATATTTCATTATTAAAAAATGAGATTTTTCTGCACACAAAAAATTTACTCTGATTTCTACGAGTAAAAATTGAAGAATTCAATTCTGAAAACTTAAAACTGATATGATTTCTAATTAAAAGCATAAAAAGTTACAATTTGAAGTCTACTTGAGTCATTAAATTTTTGAATGATTAAATTTTTGAAATTTTTGGCTGTAAATCCCAAATCTTATAATCAGTCCAATGCCATACATTTATTTCTTACGAAATGTTGTTCAAAAAAGTTTTCTAATGATTATTATTCGAAATCTTAATAATTATTGGAAAAATGAAATAAAAATGTACAAATTTCCCAGAATATTTGAAGTTTGCCTGAGTCCTTAATTTTTGAAAATGTTCTCTGAACTAGAACGCAGACGCGCGCAATTTTAATTTCGCTGTAATAAAATTCATAAGTTTGAAATATTTTCATGTAAAGTCTATTTTTAATTTTTAATTTAAATACTTATCTTTGGTTTCAAAATTTATCGTTTTTATTTAAATTTTTGACTATTTGATTGAACATTGTTGTATCGCATTGTTTTTCATCTAAAATAATTTAAAAATTATTAGTTTTAGGGTGAGAAATTCAAAATTTAAAAACTTTAAAAAAATGATTTTTTCCCAAAATGGTTTTCATGTTTTCGTGAACATCAAAGTGTATATTTATCATGACAGATCTTTCATCAGAAGTATTTTCTCAAAGATTTACTTTTTAATCATGTTAGAATTTACTTCAGTGATTTTTATATTATTTCAGTTCGTTCAACTTAAATATGGTTCACGCCGTTCAACTCCTCCCGACCGGTTGTCGACATTTCCCCCGTAATAATCGTCACACGATACGCGTACACGTTTATACTTTGATGTATATATTTTTTAAAGACGGAGGCAACCCCTTCCATTTTTCCATATACTTTCCCCTTCTTCCATTTTTCCTTCCACTTTGGACTTTACCTCGCGTTGTCCTACGAGTGCAGTTTTTTGTTTCGCCATGCCAGAAGTTTCATGGATTCACAATCTCCGGAATGACGACCGAGAAGACGAACTAGGAAAATATGGCCTTCACCCCCTAGGGTCAGCAGCGGTGCTCCGAAACAGAATTGTAGCGTTTGTGATTAGCCACCCAAATCTGTTTGAAAATAATCCAGCCGACAGGAAGATCTCGACCAGACTCACGACCTCGAAGCCATGCAAGAAGAGTTAAATAAACCACCTCGACGTGAGGAGTTCTACGATACTTGGCACGAACATGTGGTATTACCAGTATCTACCAGAATCCAGGATCATATGAGAAAATGGAACTGTCATTTCGATTCTCAAAACATAGACGGATTTTTGGAAAGATTACATGAACTACAAAAAGCACACAATTTCTCAGACAACTAAATGTTGAGAGGTTTTGGAAATTCTAAGAGGAGACGCACAGCTTTGGTACCGTAACTGCGCTTCCAACGTTTCTTCACTGCAAGAACTGTAACAAAAGCTCAGAAGATTCTACCTTCTGCCTTGTTGACTCTCACTAGAATACGCGGAGGTTTCACACCCGAGAAAACTACGGAAATGCTATATTTCAACATGTAATCAGGACTACGCCTCTATATCTGACTCCCAGACATCAACACACCAGACGAGTTGATCCGAAGAGTCGAGGAGATAGAAGAAGCATAAGACCAGCAAGAAAAGCAGACATAAGCTGACCAGAGATCAGTTTCATATCTATCATCGGCTTACACATTGTACAAACAAGGGAAACAAGAACCAGGCCAGACCCAACTATGCTCAAATATGACCCGATATGTCCCACCAAAAGAGAGCTTAGAATATTCGTTCCAGTCAAGGTCGGCGAACTTACAATGAGCGCACTTGTGGATCCAGGATAGGTCTGCTCTTATGTTAATAATACAACAACGAAGCGCTGTTTATCTCAAGCTTGAAACACAAAATCGCCAAACACAACATCCCTTGCAGTTTAAACAGCCCTTGCAGTTTACCTATCGTGAGTACACGCCGCAAGGATGGGAGACCAAGATTCTGCATCCACTTCCAGAGAGTTAATCAAGTATCAAAAAAAGACTTGTACCCGATTTCGCCAGTGAATTCCGTCCTAGACAAACAACAGGGCGCAAAATATCTCTTCACCATAGACCTCGAAAACAGATATTAGCACGTTCCACTCACGGAAGACAGCAAACCGTTAACAGCATTTACTGTCTTAGGAAAAGGACTGTAGATATGGGATCGCATGCTTTCGCATACCTGGACGACATCGTGGTCTGCAGCAAGACCTTTGAAGACCACATCCAGGCTTTACAGAAGGTTTTTAATAGGCTTCACGAGGCAAAACTAAGCCCAAACCCGAAAATCTCTAAACGTTTTAAAAAGATGCCTGTTCGACTTTTGACACGGTATCGTAGTTCAACCGCAGGACTCAATTCTATCAGTAGTCGCGATCACCTATCTCGTCCATATCTGCTGAAATGTGGGTTCCACGCTGTCAAACTTTGCTGACGCGTCCTTTCCCAGCGATTAGTATTTGGTTGTGCCCCCTCCTCCCAATTTAGTAGCCTTTATACTGATTTTTTGTGTTAATAGCGGATCAAGTTGCCAATCTGCACATGTGAAAGTTCTTTAGAGTATGACGGAATTTTTAAATTAAATTATTTTGAAAAAAATTCTAATAAAATACCAGAACTCTCAACGCAAAAGTTGAATTTTCATGTAAACTAGATTCGTTTAAAAAAAACATTTTGAACAGAAAGTCGAAAGCAGTGTGAATAAAAAGATTAATTTTCTATCGAAAAATTTTTTTTTGACTAAATGTAAGAATTATCAACCAAGAAGTTAAATTTTCTACCAGAAAATATTAATTTACTACTACAAGAGACGAATTTTTTACATGATTGAAGAGTTCTGGACTCGGACTTCCGTTTTCCGCATGAAAGTGTGAAGTAGTGGGAATTGTTGATACTGAGTTTTTCTGGTATTGTGGTGAAATTTGAGGTGAGTGGATTGTGGAAGTGTGTAGAAGGGTGTGGATGTGAGAGATTAATTGAGGGATTGTGAGATTGAAAAGGGGAGTTAGATATTTTGGAGGATTAAGACAGATTCGTGTGAAAGTTGAGGTTAAGCTGTTTGGAGATTTTTTTCAGGGTGGGGACTGTGTTAATTGGGTTGGTAGTAGCAGCGTAGGGTAGCGACGTTGAAAGGCGAGACAGCTACCACACCGCGACGGTAGATAAAGGCAGGGAAGCATAGAAGGCGGGAGAGTTTGAATTTGATTCATTGCTAGCGGAGCGAGTATCTCCGCGGAAGAAACAGATTTAGAGCAGGAAGTGTTTAATACGCCGAAAGAGTAGATCAAGAAAAGGAAGGCAAGGTGGCAGTATAAGAAAACTATAGAGAAGGAGAGATTAACAGCAAAAAGCGTAGGTTCAATTGTGGCTTTTATCAAAAGGAAGAGAGGGGAGACGGAAAGCGATGAAGAGAAGGAAGATACCGATGCGAGCGTGAAATATCAATAAATGTTTAGGTCGCCGCCGGAAAAGCAGAGTTTGGCAGGGAAGAGCGATAATACTAAGGGGGCTGACAGAAGCGGATGTGATCATAGAGGTAATGGGGATTTATGTAGAAAAGCAGAAGAAAAGAGGAGAGGATTTAACGAAGGAAATTAGGCGGGACATGGCGGAACTTAAGAAAGAAATAAAAAAATGGGAAGAAATCAGAGAAAAGATAGAAAATAGGATGCGGTCTTTGGAACAAAAACTAGAGAAGTAGCAAGAAGATAATCATAAAAAGGTAGAGAAGATGCAAGGTAGGATGAAGAAACTTGAAAGCTCGAACCGAGATTGTTGTGCGGGCGGGAGTGAGAATAAGGAGATGCAAAGGCTGAGAAAAATAGAAATAAAAATAGAAAGGAAAGAGAAGGAAGAAAGAAAATTAAACACAGTCATAAGGTGTATAAGATTAGAGGGGAAGGAGCTAAAGGAAGGGGTTGAACGAAGTACTAAAACGGATTGATGCTAAGGTAGAGATAGAGAAAAAGGCAAGATTTAGGAAGGGAAGGGCGAATAGGGGAGATAATGTTACTGGTGAAACTAAAGAAATGGGAACAGAAGAGGGACGTGGTGACAAAGAAGAAGTTATTATATGGAAGCCCAGAGAGTATAGCGGATGATTTGACATGCGTAGAAAGGAAGAAGCAGTATAAATTACGGAAAAGAGCGGAAGAGGAAAGAAAAAAGGGAAAGAGAACATAGGTTAAGTATGGGCGAATACACATAGACGAAGAACGGTGGGATTGGAATGAAGAAAGGGAACAGATAGTAAGAAATGAGGCGCAGGGAAACTTAGACAGGAAGGAACGGGAGATAGGAAAATAAGAAATAGTAAGAAGGGAAAAAAGATGAAAAATGAAAGTGTGGAGGAACCGAAGATTTGTTACTGGAATATAGCGGAACTGGAGAGAAAAGATAGGGCGTTTATGAAAAATTTGACAAAATAGGATGTAGTCATAATGATTGAGACGTATAAAAGGGAAAGATAAGAAAGACAGGAAAGAAAAAAAAGAAGGATTCATAGTAGAAGAGGTAATGATAGGAGGAGAGAAGTGAAAGGTAGTGGGGACTTATGTGAACGGTGATATACAGGAGAAAGCAGAGTAGATGAAAGGAATGATTGAAGAAAATGAAGAAGAGATTCGGTTGATAATAGGTGGGGATTTCAATGCGAGAACAGGAGACAGAGGTGAAAGGAAACGGGGAAAAGAGAGAGGCAGAAAATCCAAAGATAAGATACTAAATGGGGAGGGAAAAAAGTTGTTGAAGAGCTTGGAGGAGTTGGGATGGTATATCTTAAACGGAAATATGGAAGCAGATGAGAAAGGAGAATATACACGCTCAGGAGGTGAAAGAGAAACGGCAATTGATTATTTGATAGTGGATGATGAGGTAAGAGAGAAGGTCAAGACACTAGAGGTAAGTGATTATATTCATTCGAATCACTTTCCCTTAAAAGTGGCATTAGAGCGAAAAAAAGCAACAGCAATGTGAATAAAAAGGGACCAAATGTAAAAAGTGTAGGAAAAGGTCATTCGTCAAGGCAAGGAAAAGGACAGTTTAGAGAGAAGGTTAGAAATATCAAAATGGGCGATGGAAATGTGAACGAGAAGATGGAAACAATGATAGGAGAAATAAAAAAGGGATTTGAGTGCACAAACAAAAATGAAGTTATTAAAGGGGGAATAGAAGTGAGTGGGATCAGGACTGAAAAGAGAAAAAGCAGGTCAGAAAGAAATTAAGAAAGTGGAGAAAAGAAAGAAGTAATGGGGAAGTATATAGGAAAAATAGAAAGAGTATACTGAGTTGTGTTATCAAAATAAAGAGGAAGAAACTAAAAGGTTTGAGGGAGAGGCAGAGAAGGCTAGGACGGAAGAAGAGGTATAGAATGTAGTAACTAGAGAAAGAAAAGGAAGAAAAAGAGTAAACCAAGATATTGAAATGGTAGAATGAAGGAACTATTTTTTGGATTTGCTAGGAGGAGCAGAGAGAAAAGTTATAAAAAGAGGAAAATGTGGTAGAGAAAGAGATGAGGAAGAGGACATATCAAGGGACGAAATAGTACCCATTAACGCTAAGGTGTTCAGATTTATACAACGCATTCAATATTGCTGACGGTACGATATTTTTTCTTCCAAATATTATCTCTGGGGTTTTTGAGGGTGCCCATTCTATTGCCGGTATCAGTTTTTTGTTATAACCCCTAGTAGATCCAATATGGCGGCCACAATTTAGGGCCTTAAAAAAGAACAAAGGATCCCACACAAAATACCAACATAAAAGCGTGCAGTCGTTTGGAACCAAACTTCGCACATTGATAAAACAAGGCGGACTGCGCGGAATGCTACTGCGCACTCTGTGTGCATTCTAATTTTCACATTCGATGTATGTGAGCACCGTTCTACGGCGCAGACAGTCTTCGTTTCCTTGCTGGCTCACTGAGCTGGAGACGCTTTTATGACGTGTTATGCGTATGTGATGCAATTCGTTTTTTGCTACAGATCTTTCCGTGTTAGAGATCACGTTTGAGTGGCGGGCTAACAGTTGGATGCGTAGGTAATAAAATTCTCTTTGTATTTGAAATCTGTCTAGCGGTTACATTTCATGTCGATCGCGATTTTTGTATATAGTGAGTTAAGAATTTCCACGTTACTGTTCATTATAAGAAAAAAAATAAGTTCAAGAACTCCTTGCGCTAAGAAAGTTAATAAGTTTTGTCGCGTTTGTGGAAAGTATGAAACGGACAAATACCGTCTATCAATTAATGATTCGATAAAAACGTCATACTCCAACTGTTATGGGACTTCAATGAAAAATTTGGATAAACCGTGGGTACCAACCTCCATTTGTCATGCTTATAGATCAAATTTATTTTTTTATAGATCAAATACCAAGACGCAGACTGCTATTCAACCACCTGTTTGACGTGAGACCAACGATCATGATACTGATTGTTACTTTTGCTTATGCAAAACAGGAGGTTTTTCTAAAAAGTATTTGGAGAAGATCGTTTACCTTGATGCAAAAAGTGTTACACAAACCAAGATTGGTATTAGAAATCACTATAAAAAAAAAGGTTACCGATCAACTTACGAATCAATGGATACTGACGATCCTAATGCAACTGAAGATTCTTCTTGGGAAGAATCAGATGATGAAAGGCCTAAATTTTTTGACCAAGACAGATTAGACGATTTTATACGTGACCTTGACCTTTCAAAAGATAAAGCTGAGCTTTGCGCTTTAAGACTCAAAGAGACGAAATTATTGTTACCTGGCACTAGAGTAACTGTTTACAGAAATAGAGAAAAAAGTTTAGCAAGTACTTTTCAATGGACAGTGGAATTGTGTATTGTGATGAAATCGAAGGACTCATTAATTTATATAAAATATACTTATATACGCCAGAGGAGTGGCGTCTTTTCATAGATTCGTCTACAGAAAGTCTGAAATCAGTACTATTACGTAATGGAAATAAGTACGCTGCAATTCCAGTAGGTCACTCAACTACACTGAAAGAATCTTATGATACTTTCCAATTACTCTTGATAAAAATAAAATACAATGTCCATAATTAGCTTATTTGTGGTGACTTCAAAATAATAAATCTTATGATAGGTTTACAATCAGGAAACATTAAATACCCTTGTTTTCTTTGCCTTTGGGACAGTCTTGCATGGGGTGAACATTGGATAACGGAGAAATGGCCAGACAGATTAGAGTGTATAGTTGGTCAGTATAATGTTTTTTATGAAAGTCTTGTTAACAGAAAGAAAGTATTATTGCCATAACTCCATATAAAACTAGAGTTAATGAAGCAATTTGTGAAAGCCCTAAACACCGAAGGCGAATGTTTCAATTATATCAGATCTACATTTCTGCATTTAAGTGATGCCAAAGTTAAGGAAGATTTTTTTGTTGGACCTGATATGAGAAAACATATCAAAGATGGTGACTTTATCAAAACCATGACATCTATTGAAAAGGATGCATGGTTGAGTTTCAAAGATGTTATACAGAAATTTTTTAGGAAACAATCGAGATCCAAAGTTTAGAACTATTTTATCTAGTATGTTAAAGAATTTTAAAAGATTAGGTTGTTTAATGAGTATGAAATTACATTTTCTCAAATCTCATTTGGATTATTTCCCAGAAAATGTTGGAGCATTCAGTGAAGAAATGAGCGAACGCTTTCATCAAGACTTTTATCAAAAAGAGCAACATTATCAAGGTCGATGCAATGTAAGAAGGATGGCCGACTATGCTGGAATTTGCAAAGAAATGATAATGACCCTACTAGTCATAAACGAAAGTCTCTTCAACGATCGTTTGACATGAAGCGCGAATATTTTCGCAAAAAAACAAGCAATTAATTTCACCTTCATGGGACATACAATCGTAAGTCTTACCTTAACTGGCTGGGCAATCGTAAGTCTTGCCTTTACTGGCTGGGCGATACAAAGTCTTGCCTTT
The DNA here is from genome assembly GCF_010883055.1 of Belonocnema kinseyi. Taxonomy (NCBI): domain Eukaryota; kingdom Metazoa; phylum Arthropoda; class Insecta; order Hymenoptera; family Cynipidae; genus Belonocnema; species Belonocnema kinseyi. The sequence goes on from NC_046660.1 coordinate 149,981,966, forward strand.
ATTGGCTGGGCAATTCAAAATCTTTCCTTGATTGGCTGGGCAATCTAAAGTCTTTCCTTGATTAGCTGGGCAATCTAAAGTCTTGTCTTAATTGGCTGGAAAATATTAAGTACTTCCTTGCGTAGCTGGATGATCGAAATGTAAACGACTAAATTCGCTGCTCCCAGGGTTAGGTGGGTTAGCCTCCTTATGATTTGGTAGGGGTGATTTCTGGGTTTAGGTGGATTAGCAGGTTGGTGGGTTAACCCACTTGTGTCATGGAACTTGATTATTCCAACAAAAATATGCGAATAAACTTATTGTTCCCAGAGTCAGGTGGGTTAGCATGCTTGTGGCTTGTTAGGGGTGGTTTCTACCCCTAGGAAACGGCTTCCGTAGAAATTACAAGACACAGGTTCCATATTTTTTATTTTTTTTATCAATGCGCAAAGTTTGGTTCCAAACGACTGTACGCTTTTTTGTTGGTATTTTGTGCGGGATCCTTTGTTGTTTTTTGAAGCCCTAAATTGTGGCCGCCATATTGGATCTTCTAGGGGTTATAACAAAAAACGGACTTAGGATATCTTGAAAACTTGACGTAGAGGAGCAATTTTGAGTTTGGATTCGGATTCAGCGCATCAAAATACTCCGAAAATGTTTGGTCTGCTTTCTGGCTTTTGACTTTTGTCAAATTTTGTCGGCCTGTGTAATTGTAACCAAACAGATTAATTTTTAATGAAAAAGATTAATTTACTACCAAAAAAGACCAACTTTTAATGAAATTGAATAGGTCCGAACTAAAAAGTTGAAGTTTCAACTAGAAAATTGGAAATTCCTTGGAACCTTTTAAAATACTCTCAAATATTTCGAAAACTTTAAAAAAGCTTTTCAAAGACCTTGACATCTTTTAAAGATTTCTAAAGTACTTTGGAATTTTTTTAAATCACCCTGCTAAAATTGTTAAAATTCTGTAAAATTCCTTAAAATTATGAAAATAAGTTCAAAATTCCTTGACACCTTTTAAAAAACATCATCAAATATTTAAAATCCTTTAAAATCTTTTGAAATTATTGCAAAGTACTTCAGAAATCTAAACAAAAAATTATTGGTATTTCAAAAGATTTTAAAAGATTTGAAAAATTTGAGAGAATTTTTAAAGATTCTAAGGAATTTTAAATTGATTACAGAAATTTATTATGAGACTTTAAAGATTTGAAATATTTGAGGGTATCTTTAAAATTTCCATATATTTTCAAGAGCTTTAAAAAATTTCAAGAGATTTCAAAAGATTTTGAGGGATTTGAAAATTTTGAGAGAATTTTAAAAGGTTCCAAGGAATTTTCAATTTTTTACAGTAATTTACTATGAGATTTTGAAGGATTTAATATATCTTAGAATATTTTAATAGATTCTAAGGCATTTTCAATTGATTTCAATAATTTAGTACGAGATTTTAAAGGATTTGGAATATTTTAGGTTATTTTTAAAATTGTAAGGAATTATCAAGAGCTTTGAAAAATTTTAAGAGATTTCAAAGGATTTAACATTTTTAAGGATATTTAAAAAAACTCCACGGAATTTTCAATTAATTTTAATAACCTAAACCGATTTCAAACAATTTTAATGATTTTTTTTTTATATTTTCTGGTTGAAAGTGGAAGTACTTTGTTAAAAATTTAGTTTTTTTATATGAAGATGTTTGTTTTTCGATTGAGGCCAACTGGAAGAAAAGATAGTAGAAAGAAAGTAGAAAAAAGAAAGATCAGTAGATCGAAAAACAAACATCTTCATATATTTACTGCACTGATAAAAAAAACCGAACATCTTATAACATATTTAGTTTTTTTAACTACAATTTAAATTATTCTATGTTTTATTGAAAAGTGATCTGTTTTAGTTGAAATTTTTTGCATTTGATTGAATACTCGTCTTTCTTAGTGGAAAATTAATCTTTTTTGTCGAAAATTTAAATATTATCAAACATTAATTTTTTGTATAGAAAACTAATTTTGATGGAAAATAAATTTCTTTTTTGCCAAGTTCATATATTTTATTTGTAATGCCTTTTTTACACGGATAAAATTTGATTTTTAAACTTTACCAAAATTTTAAGTATAATTGGGATATATGGACCAAAAGGAAAATGTTTGACATTATTGCAATAATTTGTGTCTTGCGAAATGTTAAAGAATAAATATCAGTTCGGTAAACTTTAATAACGCAGATTAAATTTTCAAAATGTACAGTAAAGGTTTTCAAAAGTAATCATTAATACACGTGGTGTAATTACTGAAAAATATTTTGTAACACATTCAGGAAAAATTGGATAAAGTTTCATACTTTTTAAGTAATGTTTGCAAATGTAAAGTCAAGCAAACTTTAAATTATGCTATGATAATAATTCCCCCAAAATCGGTTACAGAATGATAAATTTCGGTTATTCTTTCTAGGTAAAAAAAGTATTATTTACTTAAAGGTTTGGCAAAGTTTAAAATGGATTCTAGAGAAAAATTAATTTTGGTTATGTTATAATCTCCTGTATACATTATGAAAATTCGTCCCCTGTAAGGGAGCTTTTCATCGTTTAAAGTTAGACTTTATTCGACAGTTTGGTAAACCGATAGTGACAGCAGTATCTTCCATCGCCTCCACAATCTTTCAGGATCGTATGCAACTACTGAGCACCTCGATGATATTCACCAATTTTCTAATTTAGAAAAAGGTGTTGAATTTTTAAAAAACTTAAAGTTCTCATTGTCGTTTTGTATTTATTAATCAATATTAGTTTTTAAAATTGCAAAATCACATAAGATTTTATTAAAGTAGGAAATTAAAATTGTAATTATCATGAATCGAAGTTGACGCCCCTGGTATAAGCCTGAGTGCGGCCATTTTAGTGTTTTTTGTCATGTTAGAGGTTTTCCTACTAAATTTTTAGCTTTTTCTTCTGTTCCGTGGAATAAAAAAATTGTTCTCCACGTATTTAGAAGCAAAAGCTGGGTTTAATTGGTTTTTGAGAAAATTGATTGTTTGTAAGAAACGAAAAAAATTGTTTAGTAAAATAAATTCTTTATATTCTTAAACTCTTATATCCTCGTGATCATCACTTTTTCGTACCGTATTCCTTTTTGAAATTAAAATTTGCAATTAAAAATGTAAATTGTTGATATCTTGAATAGTTTAAAAGTTTTAGGTATTGATTGTGATGAATGAAAATTCATAAATATCATAAATGATCAAATTTTAAAAACTATTCATGTATTGGCAATATTTGTACAAACTTTTCATTAAACTATGTAATAATCAGTTTAATGGACAAGGCTACACAGATAAAAAATAAAATTTTTGACAATTACTCAACAACTATAAATTTTGTCTTCAAGAGAATAAAATATATTTCTATAAAATTTTACAGAAAATGTAGTATCGGCTAAGTCCCATGAATCTAGCCACTCCTTCGATTTAGAATTCAAATGGTAAGATCCAAATTTTAGTTGAATAATACGGTACCATTTAATTGAATTCAAAAATAATTCAATATAATTAATTTTTAGCAAAAATCACTCCGACAAATTAATTGAATTTTTTATATTTTGAAAATTGGTACTTATTCGATTTGGAAGAATCATTATTTAAAACTTGATTTATTATCTTAAAAATCATTCAAATTTAAGAGTTTCTATTTACAAATCTTTAAAATTGAAAAGTTTTTAATTTTTCAAATTAAACGTTGAAAATTATGCAAGTTTCACTATTAAAACAGTTTCAATTCTGATGATGCACCATAAATACGTCTTCAGTTTTGAAGATGTAGAGTTGAAAACTTAAGTTTAGATCTTCAAAATTATCCAGCATTTTTATTTATACGAGTACATTTTTAATATTGTAAAGTGTGTAATTGTGAGCATTTAAAATTAAATTATGTAAAAAACATTCGAAACTACTTGATAAGTTGCACATATTAAAAATTAAAGTATCTATAATTTAAAAGCTTGAGTGAAGACTCATTCCAAGAAGAGATATTCAAAATTCTTTCAAGTTATGTGTATTATTCATATTTTCATATACATAAGGTTCATGCAATATAATTAATAAATCGTGTAAAGCGTGTTAGCTTGCATATTCAATTTAATTCCTGAAATTTGAACCTAATTTGATTTGAGGGATTACATAAATAAAAAATTTTAACATCAAGTAAAAAGATAACTTTTCAACGAAACATAAAATAGTTAATACATCATAGAATAATTAATGTCAAAAACAAAAAGAGTTTTCTACAAAATATTAAAATTTTCAACAAACCCATTTTTTGAAATGAATTGATGAATCGTCAACCAAAAAAAAACTAAATTTTTAAGAAAATAGTTCCACTTTCCACCAGAAAAGATGGAAAAAAATCTTTAGCATTCTTCGAAATCGCTTTAAGTTATTGAAATTATTAAAAAATTCCTTGGAATTTTTTAGAACAACCTAAAATATTTCGAATCCTTTAAAATCTCATACTAAATTATTGAAATAAATTGAAAATTTCATGGAATATATTAAAACATCCTAAGATATATCAAATCCTTTAAAATCTTATATTAAATTACTGCAAAAAATTCAAAAAAATCCTTGGAATCTTAAAATTCTCTCAAATTTTTCAAATCCTTCAAAATATTTTGAAATACCTAGAATTTTTAAAAAATATTTCTATAGTACTTTGGGATTTTTCAAAATAACCCTTCTAAAATTTTGTTAGTTCTTTGAAACACCTTTAAATTATAAAAATAAATTGTAAATTCCTTGACATCTTTTTGAACATTCATACATATTTAAGATCCTTTAAAGTGCTATAAAATCGTTTGAAATTTTCTAAAGCTCTTGAAATTGAAAAAATAAACTTAAATATTTCAAATCTTTTAAAATGTCATACTAAATTATTGAAATCAATTCAAAATTTATTGGAATCTATTTAATTATCTTAATATATATCAAAAATTTCAACATCTCATATTAAATTATTGTAATCAATAAAAAATTCCTTGAAATCTCCAAAAATTCTCTATAATTTTTCAAATCCTTCAAAATCTTTTGAAATACCTAGAACTTTTTTTAAAATTTCCAAGGTACTCTGGAATTTTTTTAAATAACCCTTTAAAATTTTTTTTTAATTCTTTGAAATTACTTTAAATTATGAAAATGAATTGACATCCTTGACATCTTTTCAAACATCCTCAAATATTTAGGATCCTTTAAAATCCTTTGAAATCGCTTGGAATTTTTCAAAGCTCTTGAAAATTTTTTGAAATTTAGAAAATAAACTTGAATATTTCAAGAGTACGACGATGGTCGTGGGGACTAAAGCGTAGGCTTTGGACCCACTTCGTCGGCTGTGCGGGTTCGATTCCCGCCTCGTACTCAGGAAGAGCCTCAGCGGCCCATGCGGTGAACACTAGCCTAGCAAGGGAGTAGTTGTTCATCTCCGGAGAGTCGTGGGACCTTTACCTGTGGAAAAAAAGGTTTCCCTAAGTACTTAAAGCTGTTGCTCTTGATGGTTCGGAACCCACCTTAATCTGTAGGACCCTCTCCCACCACCAAGTAAGTGTGTGGGGGGTGTGTAAAGGAATAGGGAAGAAGGTGCAAAAAAATGTAAACCCTTAGGGGACACATTAGAAGCTTCCAACTATACTAACTTAAATATATCAAATCTTTTGAAATCTCATACTTCATTACTGAAATCAGTTTAAAATTCATTGGAATCTAAGTAATTATCCTAATATATAATTAAAAATTTGTCATACGGACAACCGAAGGATTTCGCCGGGAGTGGGTGCTAATCTGGAAAATTGCACCCGCTCCCAGCGAAATCGCGGCAAAAATTTCAGCCACAACCACGTCTCACGACCGTGAGATAGGTGGTTACAGTCTGTAACGGAATCAATACGACGATCTAGCATATTGTTGACACGCAGGAATGCTTTTCAGGCTACTAGCGAGTGAAAGTTTAGCACTTCCAAGAGCGCCGATGATAAGCACGATTAGTTTAACAGAATATTCCGGATACAATCATTGCAACTCCCTTATAAGATATCGATACCTCTCTTTGTTTGCATTCTCCTTGGCTATGATGTTTTTGTCAGCTGGTGCCGAAAATTCGATAACGAACATGGTTCGCTTCTCGAAGTCAAAAAGAACCATGTCAGGCCTCGACTAAGCAACAGAAACAATTGTCGAGCATATAAAGTTCCAGCATATGCGGCACTTCCCATTCTCGACAATTGACCCAGAGGGTCCGTTACGTTCGAGTTTCGTCACGTTAAGTCAATTTCATATTATCATGTAAATGAACGAATTTGACCTATATGTACAGTATATCATGGTATTTTAATGTTTGGGATTGATTTTTTGTAATTTAAGTGAAAATTATATGCAAAAATTACTAAAAATGTGATATATACCAGGTGTATACATATGAAACCGGTATTTTTTCAAGAAAAAAACACATTTATTTCAAGAGAATGATAACAAATATTTTATTCAAAGTATGCGC
>NC_046660.1:149988576-150006603 GCF_010883055.1 Belonocnema kinseyi
CAAATGGTAAGTTCCGACAGTGCCTACAAGTGTGCCTACTGGCCGCTAAATGGCAATACCGGTTTCATATGTATACACCTGGTATATATATATATATATATCAATGTAAAGTTGTTTTCCTTAATTTTATTCATAAAGTACTCAAAAATTCCAATAATAAATCAATTAATAAATAATAAATAAATAATTGTTTTTTTTATCAAAGTTGTCGACAATAAACGAAATAAAAAGTGCCGATGCTGTGACAGCAGTGTCGCAGGAAAGAGAAAGAAGTTGCAACCGACCTGTGTGTGACGAACATAGGGCGGTCTTGTGCAACCTTTGCACCGAAGTACATTAAGCTTATTTAATAAAAAATTTATTGTAATTGTTTTTTAATTCAATGTAATTTCGAGAATTAGTTTAAAAATAAAAATAGTTCTTTTTTAGAAAAGGCTTCTTCTTTTAATTCCGATGAATTTTTCCTATCTTTCAAATTTACTAACCGCTTTTTCATTGAAAAAAACTTTTTTGAAATTTTGTCATCTTAATTTTAATGAAACCATCTTATTGTGCATCAGAAAACAAAGAGATTGACCTATTATATATTCAAATTATTTATAATAATAAGCATTTTGCCCATACTTATGATATTCCTCATTTTTTAAAATTTTTTAACTTCGAATGTTCAAATAAATATACTTTTTGGAAGGAACCTCATTATAAGCTACACCACCTTAAAGTACAATTTGTCCCCTTCAAAATGGCGTTTGAAATTTTAAAATTAGTTAATTAGAAATGAAATGACATGATTTTTTCCAAAAAATGTCAAAAACACGATTTTTCTCGAATTTTATTTGTTTAAACATTTTTTCAAACATTTTAAATTCATTGAAACAGGATGCACCAATCTCTCCGACATTAAAAAATAAATAGAATGGTGCATACTAACATTTGATTCTGATGAAAGGAAAAGATTGTGCACAAGGAATCCAAATGGGGGACATTTGTCACCCACAGGAGCCGGTGAGGGCAAAAAAATGTATAGGATCCGTTTAGAGATAATTATAAAATTATTATTAAAAAAAAATTAATTTCGAAAGCTTTAATCAACATTGAATTTTTATGGATCCCTTGTTCAAAACTCTAATCTATAAACATTTCGATATTTAACGTTTTGAATTTTTTCTGTTTTCTAAATATCAATCGAAAGTTTTAAAGAATTTCAAAAGATTTCAAAAGATTTTTAAAGATTTTAAATATTTGAGGGTATTTTAAAATATGCCAAAGAATTTTCAATTTATTTGATAATTTAAAGAAATTTCAAGGAATTAAAAGAGTTTTAAAAGGGTTATTTAAAAAAATTCCAAAGAACTTTAGAAAATCTTTAAAAAAAGTTATATGTATTTCTAAAGATTTGGAAGGATTTAAAAAATTTGAGAACATTTTAAAACATTCCAAGGAATTTCTAATTTTTTACAGTAATTTAATATGAGATTTTAAAGGATCTTAAATATTTTAGGATATTTTTTAAATTTCAAGGAATTTTCAAGAGCTTTCAAAAATTTCAAGAGATTTCAAAATATCTTTAAAGATTTTAAATATTTGAGGATGTTTTAAAAGGTGTTAAGGAATTTTAAACTTATTTTTATAATGTGATGGAATTTAAAAGAATTTAAAAGAATTTAAGAAATTTCAGAAGTGTTATTTACAATAATTCCAAAGTACATTAGAAATAAAAAAAAAGTGTTTCAAAAGATTTTAAACGACTTAAAAAATTTGAGAGAATTTTAAAAGATTCCAAGTAATTTTCAATTGATTACGGTAATTTAATATGGGATTTTGAAAGATTTGATATATTGTGGGATATTCTAATAGATTTCAAGGAATTTTTCATTGATTTAAATAATGTAGTAAGAGATTCTAAACGGTTTGAAATATTTTAGGGTATTTTCAAAATTTCAAGGAATTTTCAGGAGCTTTGAAAGTTTTCAAGCGATTTCAAAAGATTTTAAGGGCATGCCCTACGGTGACCACGTGACCAAACCAGTCCTCGGTTAGGAAAAAATTTTTTGGTGTTCACCATGTCCAAAAACAATGTCATTTCGCTCTCAAAGTTTGGGATATATAAAATGAGAGAAAAAATTGCGTTTATATATTTAGTTTGAGTAATAACTTTGAAAAACATTATTTTAGTAAAAATAAGTGGGTAAAATTATTTTCATTTTTTTGGTGTTCACTACGTCCACACGGATTGAGATATCGTGTTTAAATTTTGACAGGTAAAATAAAAAGCAGTAAAGAACGTTTGTACACATAAATATTCTTATAATTTCAAAGAAAGTTTATTTATAAATTGAGATATTACCATTCGAGTTACAGCACTTTGAAGGTATTTTTATTTTGATGAATTTTAGATTTTTTTATTCCCGTATGATGAGCACTGGAACAAATTTAGGATTAAATTGTCTAAGCGTTCTAAAAAATTAACACAAACAATAAATTTTGCAAAATCGTTGCAAATCAACAAATAAGTATCTGCACACACGTAACCTTACATTATTTTCCGAGAATTTTTAGCGATTTCTAGCGGAGAAAAAATAAACTTTTAACGTCGACAAGGTCGATATGAAGTAGCCAAGTACGATTCTGAAATTTGTGTGTAGAATTATTTTCATTTTTGTTGCCCTCACTACGTCCACACGGATTGAGCTATCGTGTTCAGGATTTGGAAAGTTATGTAAAAAGGACTAAGGAACGTTTGTATAAATCAAAATATTGATAATTCAGAAAAAAGTTTTCTGGCGAAAAACTATAGGAATAGGAAAGAAACTTTGAACGTGGATAAAGTAGATGCCTCCATGTGAAAACAAAATTTCCGTCAACCTCAACTCAGTGGCGTAACAAGAAAATATAGTCCCTCAGCACGAATATTTATTTATGAGGTTCCTGTCATCATTTCGTTTGTTCTTGTAAGTAAGCAAGCACCTCAGTTAAAAAATTATTGGATATCTCTCCTATATTAGTATTTCCTTTTAATTTCATTGGCATAAATACAATTTATCGGTTTATGTGCTCCAGTTCATTTTGAGGTTATGTCAGAGGTAAAGAGTTTTTGAAATTCATTTTTAGACGTTATTTTAGGCCTCGGAAATAACGAAAGTATTTAAAATAATTATCATACTCTACAGATTGTGCTCAATTACTCAAATAAAAATCTTGATCTTGAAAAAGTTATTTGAATAATTTATAAACATCGGCTTTCGTGAATGAACGTAGACTGCTACTATTTTGTTCAAAATTTAACAATTTTGTTAAAAATAAAATAGTCAATCTTCTTAGTTCGAAAATCATAATTTCAATTGAAAATCGGAGTGCTTTGTGTAAAATTCGTCTTTTCATGTTCAAAATTTAACTATTTGGTCGATTATTAACTTTTTCTGCTGAAAATTCATATTTTAGGTTTGAAAATTTAACTGTTTTGTAGAAAAATCGTCTTTTTGGTTTAAAAAATCATCTGTTATCGAAATATCCTTTTTTTTGGCTGAAAATGCAACTGCTTGGTTGGAAACTCTTTTTAGTATCACATAAGAATCTTTTTCTCTTTGTAATATCAACTCTTGCATTCTTGGCTACAAACTTAACTACTTTGTGAAAATTATTTGTTAAATTTTTTTTGTAGTATATCATTAATTAATTTAATTTAAAACCATTTTTTCCTGTTGAAAATTGGATAACTATTCTGTTGAGAATTCATTTTTGAGTAGTTGCAATTTCATTCTCGAATAAAAATTTAACTTTAACAGGTTTGTTAAAAAAAAATCGAACGTTCTAAACGTATCATAAAAAATAACTAAATACAGTGAATACATTTTTTTACTAAAAATATAACTACTCCATTTTTGGTTAAACATCTATTCTTGAATTTATGCTTTTCAATTGGAAATATATCGAGGCGTCCTAACGGTAGGGTGCCAACGCACGCGACACGACTTGACGGTACTTAACCAAAATTAAAGCAATACAAAACTAACCGAGAAGTTAGCGCTAGAAAGTCTTGCTCGCGTAATTGAGCAAGATGTGGCTAGAAGTTGGCCAAAACTAAAAGGTGCTCACTCGCTTCATCAATTCCTGAAAGTTCTATCTCGGGCGAGCAAAGCATGAAGGTTGCCACTTTTCGCGTTTAGATTATAAGCGAGAAGTGGCACCTTCATTCTTTACTCGCTCGAAATAGGACTTTAATGTTTTGATGGAGCGAGCGAGCATCTTCTAGTTTTGGCCAACTTCTAGCTCCATCTTGTGCAATTTCGCGATCTAAAACTTTCTAGTTCTTACTTCTTGGTTAGCTTTTTATTGTTAATATTTTTGGTTAAGTATCATCTAGTTGAACGGGTCCGTTGGCATCCTATCGTTAGGACGCCTCGATATGTATATTTTGTAGAAAAATCGTCTTTTAGTCAAATATAAATCTTTGTAGTTTAAAATTCATTTTTTGGACGAAAATTCAACTATTTTGTTTTAAATTAATTTTTTGCTGAAGACTTATCATTATAGTCAAAAGTTATTTTTTTGTTTAAAGATTTAGCTATTATTATTTAGTAGAAAATTTTTTATATTTCGTTTACAAATAATATAAACAAAGGTCAGGGAAAATGAAAAATTGGCCAGCAAAAAGTTAGGATATTTTGAAATTCGCATTATGTAGGAACTTTCTTGTTACCTTAACTAAAGCCGGTATTTTATCACAATTCAGAGTGGCCACTGGACCGGGAAACCTGGAAAACCGGGAAATGACCGGGAATGTTATGAAACGGAGAAAAACCGGGAAGTGACAGTGAATTTTTCTTTTTTCCGTGAATTTTACCATTTTTTTTACAATAAAAGATCTTTCCAATTTCGATTTTAAACGTTCTTTTAATAGTTGAATTGTGATCTTTTTTAATTATGATACCATTCAATTTAAACTACATAATGCGAAAATCTTCCACTTTGAAAACTTGGATATTTTAGATTTTTAATTTTTAACAATTTATTAATTTATTTCACAAGACGACTCGGAATCATTTTACAATTTTTGAATATACAGATTTTAACGTTAAAAATTAAACTGCTTCAATTGGAAAGTCTTATTAGTTAAACTAATGTAAACGCCCGATTACAACTTTATAAGCTATTTTCAATTTTTAATTAAAATTAAATTAACATTACTTAATATTTAGAAATATCTGAGTGTTCACTATAATTAGCAATTATAAATTAAATATTCAAAACCAAACAAAAACAGTGTTTTCGGAAACATTTTAAATAATTTGAAGAAATATTTACGAGCTTTGCACAAATTCAAAATTTATCTAAAATTTGAAATTATTTCAAATAATTGAAACGAAGTGTCTTCGCGTACCCACAAAGTTCGACTATTGGTACACAAAATTAGTACAAATAATTTGGAAGCGTTGCAAGAATTTTTAAATGCTTCAGAAGAATAAAAAAGACTTCCCAGAAAAATTGAAAATGATCTTTTTATTTTGAAACGTTAATTTTGAAAGAATATTGAAAAATAAAGCACATTTTAATTAATAAAAATAAAAAAATTAGTTTAGATCATTTCAAAATTTGGTCTTACACATATTTAAAAAAATACAAATATAATTTCTCGTCTTTTTATATTAAAAGAAAGGAAAGAAAAACACTTAATTATTCGTGTGATTGTAATTTAAGATTATATTTTTGTTTTAGCGTTACAATTTTAATTGTTCTATTTAACCAAATTTAATTTTTAAGTCAAATTATAAGGGATATTAAGAAGAGTTGAAAAAATTCAATATTACTTTTCAATTTGAGATGATTTCGAATAAGTTAAACGAAGTGTTTACTTGTACCGACACAATCCGACTAATCGTAGTCAAATTTGTTGCAAATAGTCCACGCCATAATTTAAAACCAAATATAGGTTCTGGCAGATTTCAAACAACAAATTTACACGTTTTTAAGAATTTTGACAGGCTTCAGAAGAATAAAAAGCGTTTCCCAGAAAAAATAAAAATTATATTTTACTTCATTAAACTTATTTTAAGAGAATATTTAAAAAGATTTTAAAGATTTACAAAATTGTCAAAAATGAAGGTAAAAGATTTTAAGAAAATCTCTTTAATTTGGCAGAATTAAAAAAATATATATTAATTTAAAAAAATGTAAAACTACATGAAGAACATCTACATGTTGTTTTAAAATAATTTCACTTTAAATTTGAACATGTCATTTTTAATTTTTTTTAATTTATAGTGACTTTATAGTGAATTTAAACTCATGTTTTTAAACAGAATATAATTCTGAGTTGAAACGAGGTATTTTCGAACAAAATTTAAACCAGGAATTAGAATAGAGAATTTTACTAACAAATTATAACACTCAGTTGAAATGGAGAATTTTGGAAAAGAATAAAAATTCTGGATTTCAACAGGGAATTATTAGAAAAGAATTACCATTTCGGATTTAAGCGGGGAATTTTCAATTGTATCCACTTATGACCTGGAATTAGAATTTAAAATTGCTTAAAATGGTATAATTTTAAACATTTGTAAATCCATTAATTGATTCTTCAATTTCAAACATTAAAAATCATAACGTGGATTTATATTTTTGGAACTGAATCTGAATCTTTGAACTCTACAATTCATAAATGATTAACATTCTTAAATCGGCAACATAACTGCATTTAATTTAAAATTGTTCAGGAAAAAAGTGTTGGCAGCTTTAATTTTATAAGTGTAAATTTTTGAGAATTTTAATACAAAATTGTTGAGTGAAACAAATTTTAACTAAAATTTTCAAGCTTTCAAATTCAAGAGTTTCACTTTGACTGCTTTCATTTGCAAATCAGTTTTTATTACTTAGCATGGAATAATTTTTTTAAGGAGTCGCAATCGATCGGCATGGTTATTCCGGGATGAATTTCATGGACTACATTATGCGACACGAGTCCGATCCGGATGTGAATTGATTGTATTATTGGGAGAAGTTGGAGGGGCAGAAAAATACGAAGTTTGTGAAGCTCTGAAGGCAAAGCTGGATCGTTCGCGAAGAGCAATAAGGAGACTGCCCTTTGCTAAAAACACCGCTGTCAAAGAAGCCGGCGGTTATGTACCTGAAAGTTTTGATAATCTCAGAGACCTTATTTAGAGCGTTTATTAGGACCACTGGATTACAGCTAGGCTACGGTAATATTGATTATTGTGTTATTGTACAAGCCTCAGATTCACTAAACTTTTGACAAAATTCCACACTTTTTTTAAAGAAAGTACACTATTTGAATATGTACTACTTGGAAAAATATCACACAAAATATACTATTTTAACATAATCAACCGCTAATTTTAAATAAAAAAGATGAATTTTCATGCAAAAAAACACCAGTTTTCAATCAAGAAAATAAATTTTTCAACAAAAAGGATCAAGGACAAAGATCAAAGGACAAGATTCTGCTATTCGTAGAAATTTCGGTGCAAATAGCCACACTATAATTAGATATAAAAAGACATAAACAAATTTGAATCTTTTCAAGAATTGTGAATGGCTTTAAAAGAATGGAAAGATTTTCATAAGATTCCTAGAAAAATTCAAAACAATTTTTCATTTCGGAATGTTATTTTAGAAAATTATTCAAAAAGATTAAAAAATATTTCCAACCTTGTTCATTTCAAAAGATATTTAGAAATCCTAAACAAATTTCAAAAATAATTATAACGTTGAATAAATTTAAAACAACTGATAGATTTTTCAATATTTTGAGATAAATTTTTTAAGCTTTTCAAGGATATTTTTAGTGAAAAGAATTTAATTTTTCAATTTCTAACGTTTATACCTAAAAATTGTTCAAAATAATACAATTTAAAAAATTTTTAAGTTCATTGCTTCTTTATTCTAGAATATTTAAAATAATTACGTGGGTTTATAGTTTTAGAATTAAATCTGAATCTTTTAACTCATTCATTTTTGAAATGTAAAAATTGTTTCAGTTTATCTGAATATTCCATTGAAAATTTCATAAGTTTAAAATTCAAGAGTTCCATTTTAAGTTCTTTAATTGGTAGATTATTTTTTATTACTGAAAATGTAAAAAGTTTAGCTTAAAAGTTTGAATTTTTCCATTTTATTGAGCGTGAAAAATGTTTGCGAACCGAAATAAACCCGGGAAGTGACCGGGAATTTTTTCCTGTTGAAGATTCGTTATTTTAGTTGAAAATTCAGCTGCTTGGTAAAAAAATTACTTTATAAAGTGAAAATTTAGCTGTCATATTTTTAGTAGAAAATTTAACCTTTGGTAGTTCAAAATTCTATGATTTGACTGATTATTTGTCTTTATTTATTAAACACTCGACCATTTCATCATAAATTCACGGACTTTGTTAAAAAATCGATATTTTCGTAGAAAATCATCTTTTTTTTTTTAAAGTTAATCTCTTTGCTTAAATTTTTTTTTCGTTTACAAATTAAGTATTCTGTCTAAATATTTATCATTTCAATTTAAAAAAAAAACATCTTTCAGGTTGGAAATGAAATTACATGGTTGAAAATTAAGCTCTTTTGTTAAAAATTATTTTTATTTTTTTAGGATTTATCATTTTAATCAAAAATTAATTTCTTTTGTTGAAAAGTCGCTATTTAATTGGAAACTTGTTTTTTCTCTGAATGGTAGGAAATTTTTTTGCCGAAACTTGAACTATTTTGTTGAACATTTTTTTTTTTTATTAAAATTTTTTTTTGAACTAAGAAGATAACTATTATTCCAGTTGAATATTCCATCATTTTAATTAAAATTTATGTCTTTGCTTGAACATTTATTGTTTGGCTATAAATCTATTTATTCAATTTTTGGTTGATAAATTATCATTTTTAGTAAAGATCAAATATGTTGTTGTAAATTCAACTATTTAAGTTGTAGATTGATTGTTTTAGTTGAAAACTCATATTTATGGTTTAAAATTCAGCTATTCCAGTTTAAGATTCATAATTTTAGTTGAAAATTAATTAATTTTGCAATTTTTTTATATGTTAATTTGTTACTTATTGAAATTATGGATAGAAAATGTAGCCTTTTAAGAGTGCTAAGTGACTCACTTGAAGAGATAGAATAGTTATATCTCTTCCTATATCTCAACTTCTATCCTTTTCGATCTTTCTGCTCCCAAAGGGTCCTTCGAAAAACTGTCTCCATCTGCCCTTGCCTGTAAGTCTTTACTTCTCAACACTGATAATTCTCTATAATTTTACAGCAATTAGGTCTGGTAGTATTGAAGCGATTCATTTTCTAGGGAATGCAACCGCCCTGAAATGCTTGAAATTCAATAACACAGCTGGCCCTTACGTGGCATAATGTCATTTTCCATGTTCACAAGAGACGCCTTGCTGAGATTTGTTCTTGCTGAGATTTAATATTTCAAATCCTGATGTAAAATTCAAAAATGCATGAGAAATTATCTTGAGCAAATGCTCTCCAGAATATGGTCGACATTTAGGCTCGGACCGTGCATTAAAAATCGCAACTATTTGGTTTGAAATTAATCTCTTTTGGTTAAGGATTCAAATTGTTTTGTTGAAAATTATGTATTTTAACTGAAAATTTTACTCGTAAACGTGCATTGAGAATTCGAATTTTTTTGGGAATATTACAGGTTTTCTATTGCATTCTGTTGCTTCTGAATATTGATTAGGGTACATATCTTCGGGTGAATAATACGACGGGCGACTTTCTGTTGTATTCGCTAGGAGTATCTCGTTTATGTTTACAGTTGCGTAATCTCAGCAAGGTGTCTCTCGTGAACATGGAAAATGACATTATGCCATGTAAGGGCCAGCTGTGTTCCTAAATTTCAACCATTTCAGGGCGGTTGTATTCCCGACAAAATGAATCGCTTCGATACTACCAGACCTAATTGCTGTAAAATTATAGGGAATTATCAGTGTTGAGAAGTAAAGAGTTACAGGCAAGAGAGGATCAACACAGGTTTTCAAAGGGCCCTTCTGGAAGCAGAAAGATTGAAAAAGATAGAAGTCGAGGGATAGGAAGAGATAGAATTATTCTATCTCTTTAAGTGAGTCACTAAGCATTCTTAAGAGGCTATATTTACAATTCATAATTTCAATAAGTACCAAAACCACACCGAAAAGAATTTCTAAATTAATTAATTTTCAACTAAAACTATTAATTTAGAACTTAAATAGTTGAAATTCCAACAACCTATTTGATATTTACTAAAAACGATAAATTGTCATCCAAAAATTAAATAATTAGATTTGTACCCGAAAAATAAATGTTCAAGCAAAGAGATGAATTTTTAATAAAAATGATGGTATATTCAACTCGAATAATAGTTATCTTCTTAGTTAAAAAAAATTTTAATCAAAAAAGAAAAAATGTTCAACAAAATAGTTCAAGTTTCGGCAAAAAATTTCCTTCCATTCAGAGAAAAAACAAGTTTCCAATTAAATAGCGATTTTTCAACAAAAGAAATTAATTTTTGATTAAAATGATAAATCCAGAAAAAATAATTTTACGAAATTTTTAACGAAAATATCGATTTTTAAACAAAATCCGTGAATTTCTAATAAAATAGTCGAGTTTTTAATAAATAAAGACAAATAATCAGTCAAATCATGGAATTTTGAACTACCAAAGATCAAATTTTCTACTAAAAATATGACAGCTAAATTTTCACTTTATAAAGTAATTTTTTATCAAGTAGCTGCATTTTCAACTAAAATTACAAATCTTCAACTGGAAAAAAATTCCCGGTCACTTCCCGAGTTTTTTTTCGGCTCGTAAACATTTTTCATGCTCAATTGAATGAAAAAATTCAACTCTTGAGGTTAAATTTTTTCATTTTCGGCGCTAAAAAATTATCTACAAATTAAAGCACTTAAAATGGAACTCTTAAATTTTAACCTTTTGAAATTAAAGATTAAATTTTTTATTCAAAAATGTTGTATTGCATTGCTCAACAATGTATACGTAAAAAATGAAAGGTACTAACACATTTCAATTCAATATTCAGATAAACAACACGAATTTAAAATTTTTTAAAACGAATCATTTAAAAGAGTCAGATTTCATTCTTAAACTATAAATCCACGTTATAATTTTAAATATTATAGAATACAGAATCAATTAACTTTAAAATTTATCCTTGTAAAGCTTCAAAATTTTATTTTGAAATATTGACAAATCTATCATTTGTTTTAAATTTATTTAACGTTATAATTGTTTTTGAAAATTGTTAAGAACTTCGAAATATATTCTGAAATGAACAGAGTTTTTTCTACAATTTAAAGAAAATCCCGGAAATTGGAAATAAAATCCTTCAAATATTCCAGATTTATTTTTTTTAATTTTGGAAATCTTTTAAAATCTTTTTGAACAATTTTTTAAAATACGATGTGTGTTTTAAAATTAAGGTGACTTTATGGTTTTCTCAAAAAATATTCATTTATTCCTGAATATTTATGTTCTCCCCTTCAAAGTAATCCCCCTCAGATATAATACACTTGTGCCAACGCTTTTTCCAATCATCGAAGCACTTCTGATAATCATTTTGTGATATAGCCTTGAGTTTTTTCAGCGATGCAATTTTTATCTCCTCAGTAGTTGAAAATCGATGTCCTTTCATGGGTCTCTTCAGTTTTGGGAAAGGAAAAAAGTCACTGGAGGCCCAATCCGGTGAATATGGAGGCTGAGGCATGACTGTGGTGCTGTTTTTGGTCAGAAAATCTTTCACAAGCAACGATGAATGAGCAGGTGCATTATCGTGATGTAAAAGCCAGGAATTGTTTTTCCAAAGTTCCGGACGTTTTTTGCGTATCACATCTTGCAAACGGCGCATAACTTGAAAGTAATACTCTTTATTGACCGTACGACCTTATGGTAAGAATTCCTGATGCACTACTCCACGGTAATCAAAGAAGACAGTGAGCAAAACCTTCACATTTGACCGAACTTGACGTGCTTTTTTCGGTCTTGGAGACTCAGGATGCTTTCTTCTTAGAACAGCTTGTACCATTTATACACATTTTTCTTACTCAGAGTAGACTCACCGTATGCAACTGTCAACATTTTATGAGTTTTAGAGCACTGGATTCCATTTTTCACACAAAATTTAATGCAAACTCTATGCTCCATTTTTTTCGAAAGAAGAAAATCGCCGAGCACACCAAACCCTTTTAACCTTTTACGCCTCTGCCAGAAAAAGAATACGAGCTATGTAGTAAAAACTGTAAACATATGATCGTGACGAGTGTACCAACGCAACAAAACAAAAAATTAAAAACTTGAATGTACGTAGCCCGCGAAAATTGAGAAGTCACCTTACTTTTTGAACACGCCTCGTAACATTCCGTGATGAAAAATTGTTTTCAATTTTTCTAGCAATCTTACGAAAATGTATTCATTCTTTTGAAGCCTTTCACGATTCTTAAAAAGTTTAAAATTTTTTTATAAATCTGCAAAAATCTACAATTTGTTTTAAATTATGATGTGGCTATTTGAGCACTAGAAATCAACAATTTCACTTAAAAATTAAAAATTAAAAAAAATAACAAACTAAATTGAAACGTGTAAAATTTAAATGCTCTTCGAAATTTCAACGATTCAAGGCTTTGTTTCTCAAACAGGTCAGTTTCAAATTGTTTGATTTTCAAGAATTTGTTTTAATTCATTCGTCATAAATAAAAAGTCAAATATTGCTAAATATTAGATAATTATTTTTTGTTTTAAATTTAAAAATTTGAAATCGAATGGATTGAAAATTGAATATTCTGGACTGAAACAATATTTTTAATTTAGGAAAAGGCTTTAATTACAAATAAATTATTATGACGTTCTGTTTAAGTTAAAATTATGCAGTTTGTAACATTTCAATGGGATGTTTACATTTTTTTTTAATGACTAAGATTTTCAAAATTAATAGGTTTTTTTTTTAACGCTAAAATGTAGAAATTGTTAATTTTGAACGGATTCAGAATCGTTTTGACTAATCCATTATTGTTTTGTTTCAAAAATATTTCCATTTGCATTTAATAAACTAACAATAGGTTTTCTCAGAAATTTGCAATTCAAAACGCTTTTAATTTTCAATTATTTGAGTGTTTAAGACTGCATTCTATAATTCTTTGAATAAAAATATAGAATGGACAATTTTTAATGTAGAAGATTAGGACAGGTTAGCGGTTAATTGTGAAAAAATAGTGTATTTAGTGCGAAATTTTTTCAAATAGTACTATATTAGTTTCATTCTTAAAAAAACTCTGACATAGTGTAAATACTTTTGGTAGGTCTGAGGCCTGTACAAAAACAACCAATCTTACTCCAAACCAGCTGTAATCCATCGGCACAGTTGAAGGGGGAACTTCCGGTTCAGATCATAGTCTGCATTGCTGTTCGAGAATGATTGTGTGTGTGTGTGTGTGTTTGTGTGTCAGTAGAAAGTTCATCTTTTTATTGAAGATGTAGCTATTCCATATTTGCTAGATAAGGCATATTTTTAGTTCGAAACTAATTAATTTGGTTGAAAACTCCTTTTTTGTTGTATAGAACTTACTTTTCTACGTGCAAGTTGAAGTATTCTAGTTTTGGTATGTAAATTTAATTATCTTTTGACTAAAAATTTAATTCTTCTATTTTTGGTTGAAGAATAATTCGTTTGTGGAAAAACAAACAATTTTATTAAAAATTCGTCTTTTTCGTGTTTAAAAATTTATTTTTCTAACATTTTAACCATTATAATTTTGGTTGAGAATTGATATTTTTAGATGAAAATTCATGTGCTTTGTTGAAAACGAGTCTTTTTTGGTAGAAAATTAATCTTTTGGGTTGAAACTTCAGCTAACTATTTGGTTAACGATTCATAATTTGGTTGAAGACTCATAATTTGAATTAAAAATGTATTGCTTATAGGTTTCAAATTTATCTTTTGCATTTGAAAAATTAAGTGAGAAGTGTTTATAATTTATTTAGAAACAAATTTTTTCGCATTAACATTACTAATATTTTAGGTGTATGGTTGGTTTTATACATATAAAACTTTAGAAATTGGGATACTTTAGCAAGCCTGAATAAATATTTATTTAATGATATACTAGTCAGCGAAAAATGTTGTCAAGTAAAATGAGAAATTGAATACGGAAAAATGATATAATATTGTTTCTAGTTATTTATTTTCCTTGCATTTATATTTATCTTTCTTCCCCGTAGTTGCTTCCTTAGGAATATTGGTTGTGTTAGAGTCGTTGACTGGGCTGACATAGGACATGCTAGAAACGTCCCAAGCACGTTCTTGGGATTTTTATGGCTTTGTGCCCACTGGGTTTTTCAAAAATTTGTTTTTCTGGTTTGAAAATTGATCTGTCTTAGCGGAAATTGCATCATTTTACATAAAAATTCAACAATATTCTTAAAAAGTCGCCCTTTTTGGTTAAAAATTCAACTGTTTTGTTTAAAATTCGTCTTTTTAGGTAGAAAATTTCAGTATTTCGTGAAAAATGTACTACTAATTCCCCCTCTAGAAGAAAAGGGCTACGTCGCTTTTGTACGTCAGACAATAGCTGTAGGTAATGAGATCTTGGGATTGAGCCAAACGGATAATGTCAGTCGATCTCCTGTGTTTAAAAATATTCTCATCAACCATACATTTTTGCATGCGTATGAGATGACGCAGTAATGCATAATAATAAAAATAAGATTATAGCAGTACTGTTAGCCTATTGACACAGCAGCAGTTTTTACTAAAAGGTACCAAAAATTTTGTACGCGCGGTACAAGTGACAAGTGCTGCACTGTAATGGGCTGTGTATCACGTGACAAGGCTATTTTAGTCAATAATAATATTTTTATAATTTTGATTGAAAAAGTATTAGATAATAAGTAAACTAAGAGTAAATTAACGCCATGTCACGTGATAAGAATATTCTTATCTGCAATATTGCTTACATGCATATTGGTTCTCAAAGTGTTTAAAATTACAAAAAAAAGTATGTGTGACTTCTGTACAAGAATCGCACAATTTTTTTTTGTCTGTTATATTGTAATTGAAAATTTTTAAGGTTAGATTTAATTTTTCTTAAATCGAAACGAAAATGGTAGTTTTTTATTTTTGTGAAATATTATAATCCTTCTCTTTACCCGATTTACTTCCAGGGGCCCCAAGCAAAGTTGCGCCTCAGAGCCTCGAGTTGACTTCATCCTGCAGTGAAAGATCACAAGCTGACAAACTTGTTTTCTTTACCGACCGCCGGTCCTCGTAGTAAATAGCTGACCATGATTAAATTGCATCAGCAGAGCATCGGTCGATCACTCTCGATGCTATAATATTATGTTTTTAGTTTATAGAATTTTTTTCTTCTCTCAACTCTGTGCATGGCCACACACTATCGTTTTACATTGGTTTATCATTTCCCACATTATTTCCTATTTCTTTTAAGTTAGTTTTTTTCATGTGGACAAAAAAATTATAAGTGGGGCCTGGTTTAGTTGCATGATTCGCGCAGAGCATGCCATTTTTGATGATGTTTGAAAAGATGTCAAAGAATTTTCAATTCGTTTCTATAATTTAAAGAAATTTCAACAAATTTCAACAATTTTAGCAGGGTCATTTTAAAAAATTCCAAAGTACTTGAGAAATGTTTAAAAGATGGCCAGTTGTTTCAATAGATTTTGAAGGTTTTGAAATACTTGAGTGTATTTCAAAAGGTTCCAAGGAATTTTCAATTGAATACAGTAATTTAATATGAGATTTTAATGTATTTGATATATCTTGGGATATTTTAATAGATTCCAAGGAATGTTCAATTAATTTCGATAATTTAGTATGAGATTTCAAAGGATTCAAAATATATTAGGTTATTTTTAAAATTGAAAGAAATTTTCAAGAGCTTTGAAAAATTTAAAGCGATTTTAAAAGATTTTAAATATTTGGGGATGTTTCAAAATGTTCCAAGGAATTTTCAATTAATTACAACAAGTTAAACGATTTCAAAGAATTTTAACGATTTTTTCACCTTTACTGGTTAAAAGTGGAAAAACTTTTAAAAGTGGAATAATTTTTTTTTGGTTGATGATTCATCAATTTTACAATATGATATTTTGTAGTTCAATTCAATTCAATTCAAGTTTATTAACACCCAGCAGTTTATACAACCAATTACAGGGGTTATTTATGCCATTATAATAATCGAGTTACTAAAATTAAAACCAAATTAAACTTAAAAAGTATCGTATCGCATAGCTACTTGCTTGAAAAATTTTAAGATTTATTCAAAGATTCCTACTTTTTATTTATAACCCTATCATCCTGTACTTTCACTCACATGTCTTATGTTATTGAAATATTACTTTTTTCTTTGTAAAGAACAAATTTTGTTGCAATAAGACTTAGTTTATTCATCGTTGTGTTAAATATATTGAACGTATCAGGGTAACATTTACATAGCTCATTCATCTTAACGCACATATCATACACCAAAGAATTACAAACCTTTTTTGTTTTCTTGTTTATGTAGAATACATTATGTGATCTTAGCTTATACGAAGGCACCTGGAAAAGTATTTGACTAAAAATGTATGGACAGTCTATTTTCCCATCTAGCATTTTGTACCTTAATTTAAGAAAGCAAATAGTTCTCCTGTGATCAAGAGTCATTACATTAAATCTTTCGTACAAACGTAAATAAACACATCCCATTTCTGGGTAGAAGTTATCCTCCTTAAAAATTCAGTATTTTAGGAATTTCTTTTAAATTCTCTCAAGTGACTACGCATGAGATTTGAATTCAGGTGCCCAAATAACTGAGGCGTATTCAGCCTTAGCTCGTGCTAGACTGTTATGTAGTAGCATTATAGTGTCGGTTTTTTTAAAGCTTTTTACATGCCCGAAACAGAAATCCTAACATTTTATTTGCATGCCTTCCTATTTTCACAATGTGGAACACATTGTGAAAATAGGAAGGCATGCATATGATTTTCTCTACGTACCGTTACATTATTAATTTCGTAATTAAACATTATTGGGTTAGTTACTCTTGTGTAGGTAATGACTACACATTTGCTTAGATTTAGCGGTAATTTGTTATTTACGCACCAATTATAAAACTGATCTAAATCATCTTGTAAGCGCACACAATCTTCAATACTTGTGATGTTCAAATAAATTTTTGTATCATCTGCATACAATATTAGCATTGAATATATATCTTTGTTTATGCCACTGCAGTAGATAGTGTAGAAAATTGGACCTAGATTAAATCCTTGAGGAACACCCGAATACGGTTGATGCAAAGTAGAAGAATGACCCGCATAATGTACAAAATGTTTTCTATTTCTTAAGAAATTTTCTAAAAGTACTAAAAGAATATTTGGTAAGCTGAGATTGTGCAGTTTTTCCAACAGTATTGTATGGTTAACTTTATCAAATGCTTTTGAGAAATCTAGGTAAATCGTGTCCACTTCTACACCAACACTTATCACTCTGGACGTATATTCAGTAAATTCAGCTAAGTGTGTTACCGATGATTTTTTGCGTACAAAAACGTCCTGCTCCGGTATTAAATTTGGTTTCAGATAGGGCATACGGATTTCAGCAATACACAATTCAAATACCCTCGAAAAATTATTAACAATAGATATAGGCCTATAGTTTTTTATGTAAGATCTGTCACCATCTATGTATACCGGGCATACCCGTAATCCCTTCCACAGAGCTGGATATATTCCTGTGTTTAAAGCTGTATTATAGATATGTGTGAAAGGTTTAATTAAGACCGGGTAACAATCCCTGAAAATAAAACTAGGCATTTTATCACACCCCGCTGTGAGTTTATAAGGTAACATTCTTATCGCACTTTCTACCTGCGTGGATGAGATTATAACTTTATTTCCCAATAAGTCTTTACCACCGGAATACCTCTACAATTGTGGGTCCGGATGCAATAAGGGCACATAAAATTTTTTCGTGCGAAAACGAAGTCCCCTGGAGGCTTTAGAAAAAATTTTCGAATTTTAATTTT
>NC_046660.1:150006703-150020250 GCF_010883055.1 Belonocnema kinseyi
GAAAATTAAAATTCGAAAATTTTTTCTAAAGCCTCCAGGGGACTTCGTTTTCGCACGAAAAAATTTTATGTGCCCTTATTGCATCCGGACCCACAATTCCACCTCCCCATTTTGATCTTCCTCTACATATACGCTGTCGAAGTAATTTGCAAACGCATCAACAATTTCTTTTTCCTTAGGTATTTCTAAACCTTCACATACCATTATCCCAGGGATTCTGGTTTCATTTTTAAGTTTTAACGTAATATCCCTGTTTGGATCACTTTTTATGGTTTTTTCAGCATGAGTTGTATAGTTGTGCAAATCTATCTTGGATAGCTTCTTAATTTGCTTGCAAATATTACTGATGCTTTCTTTATCCGAGTCAGATCTATTCACTTTCTTTCGCAAGTTATATTTTATCTTTATATAGTTTTTTACTTTGTTTGAGAACCATATTGGATAATGTTTGTTGGAAGGATTGACTTTAAAAGTAGGAATTTTTTTACCCATTTCATTAATAATTACATTGTAAAAGTGTGTGCAAGCTTCATCGGAATTAATTATTTCGTAAAGGCCACCCCATTCAATATTAGCGATACTTAATATTGACCGTTACCTTTTCTAAAATTAAAATTATCCTTTCTTTTCAAATAAAACTTATTTGAGTTACCTGAATGCAAGCAATTGCAAATATATGTTAAAGGGGGGTGATCGCCATCTATATTGACCAATGTATCAGTAGTTGTTTTGATGCAACAATTTATATTAGCGAGTACTAGGTCCAAACAGCTTTGATTTTTATTAAGTATCTTGTTATATTGTGTAAAATTCAAAGCCGGAGCCATATCCACAAAATTGTTTAATTTAATATCAGATTTAGTACTTTGTCCCTGTCATTTCCTCAGTAAATATAATAAACTCATTCGTATATAACTCAGGCGGAATATATACTACTATGATTATAAGCGAAAAATATTGGTTAGATACTTTAGAAGCTACAATATTAATATTCGGACAAACACTCTT
Organism: Belonocnema kinseyi; assembly: GCF_010883055.1. NCBI lineage: Eukaryota > Metazoa > Arthropoda > Insecta > Hymenoptera > Cynipidae > Belonocnema > Belonocnema kinseyi. Next base: position 150,007,712 of record NC_046660.1, read on the forward strand.
CACGCCGTTTAGAGAGATTTCCTTAGATTTGAATTGAGATTTTATTACAATCAAAACCCTTCTCCCAATTTTGGTAATATATACTAAACTTTTTTAGTTCACAATTTTTTTGTTTTCTTCCGTCACCCTTGTTCTTGTTGACGATTTGATTGTGACCAGAATTCCTTGCCGATACAATATACGTAAATCTGCTTCCCTATTCATTCTCCTGTTCTGCAGTTCCAATGATAGATTCTTCAATTCTGTCTTTTGCAATATCGTTCTGTCCAGCATACAACGAATTCCTTGAAATTGTTTCTGCTTGGCCTTGTCCTTCATCATTAATGGAAATTGTTTGCGTAACTTCCTTGCATTTACTTCCGTATCCAGGATCAATTTTATTGGTATAAGAAGTTCCTGGTTCTGTAATTTTTTACCAATTCGGTAGAAATTTATCCCTTCTAATTAAAATTCAGGGGCGACACCTCTCAGTATTTTCAAAAGATTTTGTGACTTACGTGTACTATCAGCAATGTCTATTTCATCTCTAAACATTTCTGCAACTCCGAATATTACTAGAATATTTGTCCGGTTATTCCTGTCTTTGATTTCTTTTATGCAATCTGTGAAATTATTGAAACAAGCTTGATCGTCATGGTTTGCCGATTTTTCATTAGCGACAATTTCAATATTATGGATCCTATTCTCAAGATTACTTAACCGTAACCCCATGTCATCTACTTTATTTTCCATTACCTTGAAATCCTCCCTAATACCAGCTATGGCATTTTTCACCTCAGCCATGCCTTTATCCACTGCTTTTCCACGATAATCAATTTTATCTTCTAGCCTATCTAGTCTTTTGTCCAGAAAATCCTTTAAAGAGGCAAGGTCCACTAGATTACGATCGTTTTCACTCATTGCAGAACATGTAGAGTTGGCCGATGATGTAGTTCTTGATCCGCAACACGCAATGAGAGATTCGTCCTTTCTTTTCCTCATCCTCTCACCACAAGATTTGTGGTACTGGTTTTGGCATCCCAAACATTTGTAATCCTCATTCGTGTCGATTTCAGAGTTTGTCTCCCTGCACTGTTTGTATGAGAAAATGTTCGAATTATGCACAGACAGTAGTGTTGTATCGCATTTAATTGGCCATTTAGTTAGTTTTGAGAATAACTTTCAAATTGAACGTTTCGTAATAAGGAACAAATTAACGTAGATAGTATAACCTGGATAATCACAAACCTGTCCTTATTAACCAATTTGGGGCGTGTTTACATGATCACTGTCTATTAAACCCAATGCCTTGTAGAATGTCTTTACTGAGGAATCGGCTATCAATATACAGAACCTTTTAATACTAGTCTTATGTTATTACCGAATATAGTACACTTTTAGGTGATAAGCTATACACAGTTATTCAGATCACATTCACATTTTCGTACACAATCCTTTATAATAACTTATCACGCCTTATTTGCTACAATACTAGGCATCTTCCCTCCCAGTTTGGATATTCTACATAAGAAACTCAACCAGAAAACACAGAACTCTTAAGGACCATACCGCGACACGATTTACTTCCTCGGCGCCATTTTAGCTTTCTCGAACATCGCCTCGAATTGAAAATTATTTAAATTTAAAAGTTTTTTTTTTAATAATTCCATTTGGAGTGGTTTAATTAGTTTTTAATTGGTTATGAGAAAATTCAATACCAGATTTGCATTATTAATGTTGCAAAAATTCATTTAGAAACGACTATCTGCAATTAGTTAGTTTAAAATTTTTTATACTTAAAACCAAATCCCTTTATTACAAGTTCCGTTAAGTTACAGAATACTTATGTAATGCTCATAATGTATGCACGTGGACTACAAAGTTGACCGAGGAGCACACGAGCGCCCGATGGCCGGTTGTAACGCGTGCTTTCAAAACAAACTAGGTTTGTTACAGTTACGTGAGTTTCGTAAAGACCGAAATAAATAGTTGTTTTCGTCGGGTGCAGCTATCAAAGCGTGCAGTGTTGCATTGTTTTTCTGTTTTTCAGGGTTAATGCGTGTTGTGTTTCTTAATTTTCAGAGGGACCCAGAGATACCCAGAGATGGATATGTATCTTATTAGGATTAACATCTAGGAAAGCCGGCGAACTAACCTCCAAAATGGTATTATTGATCCATTACTGTAAACAATATTTCTTGTAATTTTACCACTTTCAGAGAGGGACGTAATATTTACTACTCCAAAAGAAGCGTTTTTACGGGAAATAATTGAAAACTGCCTTCAGTTTGTATTTCACTATAAGGTCATACGATTATACAGTTCACTTTGTAAAATTACACCTGATATGTATATTTGTAGGTTATGGTATTCTTAATGGCAATTCCTGTCATTTTTATCATCTTAGGTGTTGATATAGTAGAGATGGTTTTTAGGGGTTTTATCGGACATTCTCACCCTCTCTATGATTCGTGAGATAAAAAAGAGAATTTTTGAGGTTTTTGTATTTTAAATATCGAGAATCAAACTTGACATTTTTAGCATTTTAGATGTAGGTATAGTAGGCGTGGTTTTTTGGGGTTTTACCGGACATTTTCACTTACTCTGTACTTAGTGAGATAAAAAAAGAGAATTCTTGACGTTTTTATGCAGTTTAGGTGTTGATATGGTAGGGGTGGTTTTTTAGGGGGTTTACCGAACATTCTCACCCACTCTATAATTAGTCCGATAAACAAAAGAGAATTTTTGACGTTTTCGTATTTAAAATATCGACAATCAAACTTGTCATTTTAACATTCTAGGTATTGATATAGTAGGGGTGGTTTTTAGGGATCTTGGTGAACACTCTCACTCAGTCTATAATTAGTGAGATAAAAAAAAAATAAAATTTTTCACGTTCTTGAATTTAAAATATCGACAATCAAATTTGTCATTTATAGCAGCTTAGGTGTTGATATAGTAGGGGTGGTTTTCAGTTGTTTTACCGAACATTCTGACCCAATCTGTAATTAGTGAGATAAAAGAAGTGAATTTTTCCCGTTTTTGTATTTAAAATATCGACACTCAAACCTGTCATTTTGAGCATTTTAGGTTTTGACTTAGTAGGGGTGGTGTTTAGGGGGTTAATTAAACAATCTCACCCACTCTATAATTAGTGAGATAAAAGAAAGAGAATTTTTGACGTTTTTGTGTTCAAAATATCGACAATAAAATTTGTCATTTTGAAAATTTTAGCGGTTGATTTAGTAGGGGTGGCTTTTAGGGGTTTTCTCAAACATTCTCACCCTCTCTATAATTAGTGAGATAAAAAAGAGCATTTTTTGCTTTTTTGTATATAAAATATCGACAATCACACTTGTCATTTTGAGCATTTTAGGTTATGATTTAGTAGGGGTGGTTTTTAGGGTTTTTATCGAAAATTCTCACCCTCTTTATAATTAATGAAATGAAAAAAGAGAATTTTTTGCGGTTTCATATTTAAAATATCGACAATCAAATGTGTCATTTTGAACATTTTAGGGGCTGATGTAGCAGGGGTTTTTTCTACGTGTTTGATCGAACATTCTCATCCTCTCTATGATTAGTGAGATAAACAAAAGAGAATCTTTGACGTTTTTGTACTTAAAATATTGATAATCACACTTGTCATTTTGAGCATTTTAGGTTATGATTTAGTAGGGGTGGTTTTTAGGGGTTTCATCTAACATTCTCAGCCTCTCTGAAATTAGTGAGATAAAAAAAGAGAATTTTTGACGTTTTTGTATTTAAAATATCAACAATCAAACTTGTCATTTTTAGCATTTTAGGTGTTGATATAACAGGGGTGGTTTTTAGGTGTTTTATCGAACATTCTCACCCTCTCTATGATTAGTGAGATAAAAAAATTTGATGTGTTTGTATTTAGCATATCGAGAATCAAACTTGTCATTTTTAGAATTTAGGTGTAGTTATAGTTGGGTGGTATTTAGGGGTTTTACCGAACATTCTCAACAAATCTGTAATTAGTGAGATAAAAAAAGAGAATTTTTTACGTTTTTGTATTTAAAATATCGATAATCAAACTTGTCATTTTTAGTATCTTATGTGTTGATATAGTAAGGGTGGGTTTTAGGGGTTTTACCGAACATTCTCACCCTCTCTCAAATTCCTGATATAAAAAAAGAGAATTTGTGACGTTTTTGTATTTAAAGTATCGGCAATCGAACTTGTAATTTTTAGAATCTTAGGTGTTGATATAGAAAAGATGGGTTTTTGGGGATTTTATCGAACATTCTCGCCCTCTCTATGATCAGTGAGATAGAAAAGAGATTTTTTGAAGTTTTTGTATTTTAAATATCGAGAATCAAACTTGCCATTTTTTTCATTTTAGATGCAGGTATAGTAGTATAGTAGGGATAGTTTTTAGGGGACTTACCAAACATACTCAACCACTCTATTATTAGTGAGATAAAAAAAGAGAATTTTTGAGGTTTTTGTATTTCAAATATCGACAATTAAACTTTTCATTTTTAGCATTTTAGTTGTTGATGTAGCAGGGGTAGTTTTTGGGGGTCTTACCGAACATTCCCACCCTCTCTATAATTAGTGAGATAAAAAAGAGAATTTTTGACTTTTTTGTATTTCAAATATCTATGATCAAACTTGTCATTTTTAGTATTTTATGGGTTGATATAGTAGGGGTGGTGTTTAGGGATCTTACAATAAATTCTCAACCACTCTATAATTAGTGAAATACAAAAAGAGAATTTTTGACGTTTTTGTATTTCAAATATCGACAATCAAACTTGTCATTTTTAGCATTTTATGAGTTGATATAGTAGAGGTGGTTTTTAGGGATCTTACCCAATATTCTCAACCACTCATTAATTAGTGAGATAAAAAGAAGAGAATTTTTGATGTTTTTGTAATTGAAATTTCAACAATCAATCTTGTCGTTTTTAGCATTTTAGGGGTTGATATAGTAGGCTTGGTTTTAAGGTATCTTACCAAACATTCTCAACCACTCATTAATTTGTGAAATACAAAAAGAGAATTTTTGACGTTTTTGTATTTCAATTATCGACAATCAAACTTTTCGTTTTAGCATTTTAGGTGTTGATATAGTAGGGGTGTTTTTTAGGGGTTTTGCCAAACGTTCTCACTCACTCTATAATTGGTGAGATAAAAAAAATTTGTTTGACGTTTTTGTATTTTAAATGTCGACAATCAAACTTGCCATTTTTAGTATTTTAGGTGTTGATATAGTAGGGGTGGTTTGTAGGGGTTTTATCGAACATTCTCATCCACTCTATATTTAGAGAGATAAGAAAAGAGAATTTTTTTACGTTTTTGTATTTCAAATATCGACAATCAAACTTGTCATTTTCATTATTTAAGGTGTTGATATATCACGTGTGGTTTTTAGTGGCCTTACCGAATATTCTCAACCACTCTATAATTAGTGAGATAAGAAGAAGAGAATTTTTGATTTTTTTGTAATTCCAATATCGACACTCAAACTTTTCATTTTTAGCATTTTAGGGTTTGATATAGTAGGGGTTGTTTTTAGGGATCTTACCAAATATTCTCAACCACTATATAATTAAGAAATACAAAAAGAGAATTTTTGACTTTTTTGTATGTAAAATATCGACAATGAAACTTGTCATTTTTTGTATTTTATGTGTTGATATAGTAGGGGTGGTTTTTAGTGGCTTTACCGAACATTCTCAACCATTCTATAATTAGTGAGATAAAAAAGATAATTTTTGACGTTTTTGTATTTTAAATATAGACAATCAAACTTGTCCCTTTTGGCATTTTAGTGGTTGATATGGTAGGGTTGGTTTTTAGGCATCTTACTGAGCATTCTCAACCACTATATAATTAGTGAAAGACAAAAAGAAATTTTTTGACGTTTTTGTATTTTAAATATCGACAATCAAGCTTGTCTTTTTTAGCATTTTAGTTGTTGTTGTGGCAGGGGTGGTTTTTGGGGGTTGCATCGAACATTCTCACCCGCTCTATAATTAGTTAGATAAAAAAGATAATTTTTGACTTTTTTGTATTTCAAATATCTATGATCAAACTTGTCATTTTTAGTATTTTATGGGTTGATATAGTAGGGATGGTTTTTAGGGATCTTACAATACATTCTCAACCACTCTATAATTAGTGAAATACAAAAAGAGAATTTTTGACGTTTTTGTTTTTCAAAAACGGACAATCCAACTTGTCATTTTTAGCATTTAAGAGTTTAGGGGTCTTGCCGAACATTCTCACATGTTTGAATAATGGGTGACGTAGCGGAACGTTTCAATCGAACAATCAAGGAACGCATGTGGAGGTATTTCATATACGAGAATACCTGACGATATATTGATATTTTACAACAAAAGAAATTTCTTGTCAAATGGGTAGGTTATTCTAACAAATTTAATTCGTGTATTTCAGCCTAAAATTTACAAAAAATTGGAAAAATAAATATCGATCAATTTTACCTTATTTTACCAAGCCATACCACTTCTAATTTTATAACACAACTTCCACATGAGATTCGTCTACAATGACAGTGAGTCGTACCACTCACAGAAATACAACTTCCTCAGACATTTCTTTATGTGAGACACAATGATTCATTTGAAAATCGTTTTCTTCTAATGAACAGTATGACTGCATGATATGACGGTGGTAGTATAAATAGAAAATATTGACTATATAAGATAAAAAGAATAATGACTCATTACATATATTTTTACACCTCAAAAGTAGATAGAATAGTTATCCCACAAATATATATTGGAGCTCCATATCAGAAGGAGCATGGGATTTGCAGCTTTCTTGGTGGTTTAATACGACCTGTTTTCCCTTTCTTAATTAACAGTGCTCGAGTAATTGAAAAGAAGTTCTTCTCACCGTTATGAATGGTATGAATAATATGAACAGTAAGATGCCTCTTCAAATTTCGATTAGGAATCGTTGTGAAGAATCGGGTCCATATATAAAACATCGTGCAATGGATAAAATGTAGCATATCATGAACGGTTCGGGTTATAAGCATAGAAGGATATAGCAGGTGGTTAATTCTATTACTAATCGTGGTACGTCTTACGTTGTGAGTGCAAATGAAGCGAAAAATAAAAAAATAAACTTTAAGTGGATATCTCAAAAAGCGTGTTAAGATATAGAGACTAAAGGCTACTAAAATAATAAAAATATAAAAACCAGAAATCGTGCAATTGAAGATATTTTTGAAAATAAATAAGAGTAAAAATGTCGTTTCTTCATTCTCATATCTGTGAGTGCTTGAAGTCAGAGCTAGATCTTCTTTCACTACCTCCTACACAGACATCTATAAAAAGTTCGCAATGGATTCATTATAAGCTCGTTTCTTCAATCACCGATGATGCCCTCATAGAGTTTGTTGTTCCTGGCCATGGTGATGAATACCTTGACCTAGCACATACTATGCTCAGTCTTCCGGTAAAGTTAGTAACTCCAGCAAGAGTAGCCGCAAATACAGTCCAGCTGGATAAAGAAGGGCCAGTAAACATTTTTATGCATTCGCTGTTTAATCAGGTGGACGTATTGTTAATCAAAAAGTATTATCACCCATAGTAACTCTTTTGCATATCGAGTATACATATTTTGATCTTATAGGAAATTTACACTGCGACGTTTTTAAACAAGATAAATTTTTTTATCTATGAGTTGGAATTACGACTTAGGCTGATTCGCTCAAAGAACACTTTCTGTGTTATGAATGCCACAAACAGCTGTCACGTGCGTATCGGACGGGCATCAGTGGTACATAATGCTAAAGTGAGGGGGGAAGTGCATATCCGTAAGAGCGAGATAATTAGGGTCATATGTAGTGAAGGCTCTTTATAGACACACAACTATTGGCGAGGGGGTTGCCGTCATGGTGTGATAAGGGGGTTAAGGAGTAGTGGAAAGGGTGTCTGGTCGAAGTATACCCTCACTACTTATTTGGTTGAAAACGTGGCGCGTTCATGGTAAATTTGACGCATATTGTTAAAACTAGTATTTTAGTAATTAAGGGATTATTTTTCATGCTGTCTTAAGAGTCATTTTACGATTAAGATTTACATTTTTGTCATTAAGTCAGTAAACATTTAATAATTTAATTTTTTATTCTTCTTGAATTGCTTATCAGAATATTTATAATACAACCACTATTAAATAAAAAACGCAATCAAAAAACTTTTTTACTATAAATAAATATGAACATAAACATAACAAAATTGTAACACTCAATATATATTTAGTGTAAATAAATAAGCACAGAATTAAACGGCTAAAGCAAAGGGAGATGCCGCGTTCGTTAAAATGAAACCAAACTTTGAAAAAACTCTTGACGAGGCGCGAACATATTTAAAGATGAAAAGGAGGATTTAATCTTGCTGTCAGAATTTTATAGGACTCTAGAGAAATCAACAAACAAAAATTACTAACCAGAGACAGGTGATATATTTTGACGAGCCAAAATGACAAACGTTTGAAAGTAAAGTGTTAAAGAATGTACAGGGATGCAGTTTGTGATGGTGTTGAAGCTATAAATGGCAAATATAAGTATTTCGTTAAATCATGTTAAGTAGAAGTAAGGAAAAAGTAGATCTCGGGAAGGATGAGATAGTAAAGCAAAGGTCAGAAAATTATGTAGATAAATCTTGTTAAGTTTTTAGGCTGAATATGAAGGCATCACCATATTAATCTCTTTCTATAAAATTAAAAGCTCCAAATTATACATTTTTTTAAATTCTAAATTTCAAAGTCATGTACTTCGTGAAGATTTATGAGTTCAAAATTTAGTTTATAACAAGTAATTCTGAGTATTCTTACAACCCCATGAGATTTACATTAGCTTTAAAATATTTTTCTATACAAAAATAAGGAACACTGAACTCTATCTCAAAAATGGGTGTTTCTTTCTTGGAAAAATTTAACAATGCTGAATACATACTTGGTATTCTGTTGATAGCCCGAAGTGGTCGTAAAACTCTAATGGTTCGAATTGCAGATAAATTCATATTCTCCACATTCAGACAGTATTCTAGGACCCTGAAAGATAAGTAATTATAAAGAAAAATACAGCTAATAGCTAATAAGAATACTAATAAAAGTAATAATAATAATAATAATAATAATAATAAGAGCCTCAGTGGCGCAGTTGGTTAGACACTCGGAATTCACCTCAGAGGTCCGGGGTTCGATCCCTAAGCCGGTACCTCTAGAAATTTTTCAATGCACCTTTACTGAGGGACTGGTGGTTCGGAACCCACCTTAAGCTGTAGGTCCCCCCATCGTGAACTTGACTGCAACCCAGTCCGTCAATGATGGGGTAAAAACTAGGCTTTGCCCAATATGTCTGGGCAGACTACTCTCATCAGATCACTTGATTGCATTATAAAAATGCGACCGTGACTGATGATATATACCGGGGCAGCCCCGTGCAAAATGATCAAATATAAATCCAACTCTAATCAAAAATGCCTTCGACATATAGGGCAATATAATAAAAAAAAAACACAGAAATGTTTTTTCATAATAATAGCTTATGATTAGGTAGCTCTAAGAGATGGTAGATCTAAGAAAGCATCCAGCGGTGACTGTTGTCACCTACAACGCTCGTGGCCGCTCGTAATTGTATACCTACAACATCATCACAGGAGGTTTCAACCATCGTATTAAATTATTTGAATTAACTTATAACATTTTAATCTCATGAGTCACTTGACTTGGTCCATGGCTATGATGTATAACCGAGTTTACCTGAATAAAATTTTAATAAAAACACATAATAATAATAATACATTACGCATTATTACACATTTTTATGCAACGTATCCGTTTTTCAATGATATCTACATAAAGTTTAGATTAGATACTTTCAGAACAATCCATTTAAACAAAGGGGAACTAGGGACCGCAAACTTAGAAAACGATTTCGAAAATTAGATTGAGGCAATAATTGCGGGCGAGTCATATCTGTGTATTCTTGAATCAGAAGTCAAGACAAGCGTAACGACTTCCTTCACTACGAGACTCAGATTGATAATGAAGCGTTTTTTTCAACTCTTCAAACCAAATCATTACAATCAACACCTATCTCGTCCCGGTCCTCACGTACTTCTTAGGGCTGATCAAATGCTCTAACACTAAATTTGAAACGTTCAACAGAATCGTCCGCGTAGAAACGACGAAGCACCGAACGCACCACGTTAATTCAGCAATTGAAAGGGTAATTATTCCGCGTCATATAGGAGTTAGGGGCTTTGTACATGTCAAAAAACTGTGTAAGTCACAATTTTTACAATTGGCCGTTAAATTTGTCCTCAGATGAGGCCTTGAATATCAAGGCAGAAACTATAGAGAAATTATAATTACAATGGAGACAGAAATCTCTCCACGGCGAGCACCCCAAAACGTTAGATCTACATGCAATGGTTAGTGATGCATCCAATATTTGGCTGATAAAGCGTGTTTTGTATTTAGGAACGGAAGCATTCATCATTGCCATACAGAAAAAGTTTGTCAGTGCCAGAGACTATCGCGAACACGTGTTACATCAACACGTATTTGACCGGTGACGATTATGTCGAGATACAAACGAAACCTTCAATGGTTCAGAGAGAAAAATATGCACAGACATAATGATGTAGCGGGCATTATAAATCAGCAACTTGCTCCACACCTAGGACTCTTAATAGAATGAATGTCTTTTTATAGATATATTCAAATGTCCGTTTTAGGAAACGCAAATTACATCGTACATTGAAATGTTACTATCTAAACGGATCTTTACATGCGACCCAATCGACCTGACATCGTGATGCGAGACGAAAAGGTAAAAGAGTCTACATCATCGACATTGCCTGTACACTTAACAGAAATTTGCAGTTTAACCATGTAATCAAGTTCAATAGATATAGCACGTAAAGACATAAAAAAAGACCATATAGAGGAATGTGAATCATGCATCTACTTATCCTGTTGTGATTTCGGCTACAGACAATGCGCACGCAAGATGCACTGAACATTGTAAATATTTAGGAGTCAGTAGGGTATTGACATCAGCTCAGAAGGCGGTTTTATTAAACACTTTTCGCATTGTAAGAAGCTTTCTGAACCATCAGGAAGCAAGTGAATAGAAACCTGTGGAGTCGCAGATACTAGCCCTAAGCACTCAGATGTTACTTCTGTTACCTCCAACGCTCGCCGCCGCCACTGTTAAAGAATGGCGGCGGTAAGGGACGAACTTTAAAATACACTATACTCGTAACTGTAAATCTACAACATCACCGCAAAAGATTTCAGACATCATATTAAATTAACTTATAGCATCCTCATATCATCAGTCACTTGAATTAGACCGTGGCTATAATGTAAAACCGGGTTCACCCAAATAAAACGGGGTACGGGGGATCTCTCACTACGCGAGTCCCATCCCGTCACATACTATGCGCACGAAAGACGTTAGTAATCCGAACTTTAGTATCAACCTGTGGTCACTAATATCAGAGACTAATATTGGCAACCGTGAAGACCCATATTCTGATCCTGTTTTGTGGGCTCGTCAGATGGCTCTGTAGGTCTTTTCCCCGCTACACGTCACGCAGGGACCAAAATTTTGATCTATATCTCTTACTCCTTCGTTGTTTTCCAAACGTCAACACATGTTGAACTTAGCCGAATACGAAGTGCTTAAGAGCTGATATGTAATTTGTTGTCATCATTTTCGATTTGGTGATTATTGTTGCAGTACGCAACTGAAAACTAAAAGAAGGAACAGTATTTTCTGTATTATTAACAGAAAGAGAAGGTAATATTTCAAGAAAGGAAGCTGCCGATAAGAAAATGATCACAAATTTTAAATTAAAACTGCTTTTAAAAATGTTTCCATGATCTTGGTTTTTTCCAGGTCTGGTGAATACGGCGGATGAGGAACCAATTCGAAGCCAATTTCATGCAATTTTACTTGTGCAACTAAGCATGAGTGAACAGGCGCATTGTCTTGATGATAAAGCGGTTTTTTCTTCTTCAAATGTGGTCGTTTTTCGGCGATTTCGATTTTCAATCGGTCCAATAATGATGAATAGTATGCTCCGGTTATGGTTTTACCTTTTTCAAGATAGTCCACGAATATTATGCCATGTGCATCCCAAAATACGGAGGCCATAACCTTTCCGACCCATTGTTGCGTTTTTGGACGCTTCGGAGCACTTTGGCCCAGTGGAACCCACTGTTTTGCCTGTTGCGTTGACTTAGGAGTGTAGTAGTGGATCCAGGTTTCATCCATGGTTATAAATCGGCGCAAAAACTCGGTCGGCTTACGCGAAAATAATGCCAAATTCTGCTGGGAAGTTTCCACACGAATTCGTTTTTGGTCCACTGTGAGCAAACGCGGCACCCATCGCGCGCAGTGCTTCTTCATGCCCAAAACTGAATGCTCGATATTGCCCACACGTTCCAATGATATGCCTACAGCATTAGCTACCTTTCTCAATTTCACTTTGGGATCATTCAACGTCATATCATGGATTTTTTCGACATTTTCTGGT
>NC_046660.1:150020350-150023479 GCF_010883055.1 Belonocnema kinseyi
AAACATAAATGGCTGAAGTTTTGACAGGCGTCATTTGAAGGATCAAGCTCGACGAAAATGGTTCATATTAGTGAATACTAATGCCATCTCTTAGAATTTTCAAGTACTTATCAGACTGCCTAGTAAGGAGACACACGTATTCCTATGGATTTTGGGGCGCTGAATTCAAATTCGGTAACAAAAATCACCCATCACGTCATGGTTGAGCCATCACCTCAAAAAATGACGAAAAATCATGCACTGAGGCAAAGAAGTTTCAAAATAATGCCAGTGATGCAAATTTTCACTTCAAAAACATGTTGACAACTGTGAAGGATCAACCCTTGCCTGACATCAACTTATTTAACATAACTTTACCCAACAGAACCTGACCTCACCTAAGCTGAATTAACAGAAATTTATTGAACCACACGTAAAGCTCTGGAAGAATATTTTCCCAGTAGCAAATGTGTGCTACATCGAATGGGTCAACTCGAGCGTAACCTAAAAATAAATCTAACCTAGCCTAGCTTAACCTAACCTAACCTCACGACATACAATTAAACTGATTTTGTTGTCCCGTTGTGTTTGCGGTACCGTTTCATTCAGCTTCGGCTTAACCTACATAGAGGTTTAACCTATCCTAACCTAACAAAACCTGACCTAACCTAACCGACTACGCTGGCAACCCTGTTCTTGCGTCCTTTCATATTTTAACATTAATAGCAGTAAATGTCTGGAGTATCGTAACCGCTTGTTGCTAGCAGTATTCGCCTGTGTCTGTAACCAGGACACCTCCACGTGGTGACGGTGGGCAACGGATCCACATTGGCTGAGTCCCTGGGTAAACGGCGTTCATGCCGTTATGGCAGACACAGGTAAAAAGTGTATTACGATGCAGGGAAAACCCCAGTATCGGCGTCTGGTCAGGGTGGGAAAGCGGGCTCTCCGACGTCGTCATCATGCAACTGTAGCTCTTCATCAGTGGATCACTTGGTTGGTGTAGATTCTCATACTACAAGGAAAAAAACCGCGATCATTTCTCAATCGCATGCCTGCAAGAATAGCTCAGATTCATTCTGTTACATTTGCAGTAAATATGAAGTGAGCAGTTTGCGGAAATCAATCGACGAGGAAGTGAAAAGTCTTTACGAAAAGTGTTTTGACCGTAAATTGCTGCACCAAGAAACCAAATGGGTTCCTCACGTCATTTGCAATACCTGCAGACTTATGTTGTATCATCTAAAAAATTCAAGCAACGAAAAGTACCGCCAGTACTCTGCACCAACCACATGGAATTCCGCATGAATTCCGTCAAAGGGTTCAACGCCAAACATAAAAATAACATTTCGTACATTAATGTGTGCACAGTCACAAGAGCAATTGAAATCAACAAAAATGCACGTCAGACTGATTTAAGGGCTTTAGAAGATGATAGAATGGAAGCTGAAAGTCAACGTCATGGAGACGGTACTGAAACCAGTGCTCCAACAGAAAATAGTTCTGATGATTCCGATGAAAATGACGAAAAAGATGACGAATATGGCGTGCATAAAATGAAATTGAAGGTTCCAATATTAGTGTCGCAACTAGAACTGAATGATTTTATTAGAGATCTTGGATTACCGAAAGACGGCGCTGAATTTGCCGCTTCATTAATAAAAAGAAGAAATCTTCTAGAGCCAAAGACAAAAGTTTCATTCTCTCGCGACAGGGACAAAGAATTCACAAATTTTTTCGTTAAAAACAAAAAGACGTCTTGAGTGTACTGCACTGACGTTAACGGACTAATGAACCACTTGAAGAAAAATGTGTACAGAGACGAAGAATGGCGACTTTTCATTGATTCGTCAAAACGCAGCATTAGGGCTGTTTTACTGCATAACATGAATACTCACGCTCCTATCCCTATAGCACACTCAACGGCCATCAAAGAAGAATATAACAATGTTGAAATGCTTCTTGAAAAAGTTAATTACACGAATCGCAAATGGCAAATATGTGGTGATCTCGAAATCATAACAATGATATTAGGCCAAGAATCGGGTTTCACGAGAGAGCCATGCTTTATATGCCTGTGGAATAGCAGAGATCGAGCCAATCATTACAGCAAAGAACATTGGCCTTTAAGAGATTCATTCAAACCTGGTTCTCATAATATCATCAACCAAAGCCTCGTTGATCCAGAAAAAAATTTACTACCACCCCTCCACATAAAGCTTGGGTTCATGAAGCAATTTGTCAAGGCGTTAGACAAAGATGAATAATGCTATAAGTATATATCCCTTAAATTCCCTAATGTTTCAGACGCTAAATTGAAAGAAGGAGTCTTTGATGGACCACAATTTGAATATTGACAAGAGATACTAATTTCGTGAGCCAAATGACGAAAATTCAAATGGACGCTTGGGAAAGTTTTAAAGCAGTAAACGCAAATTTCCTCGGTAACAAAAAAAGTCAAGACTACGAGAATATTGTTGCGAAAATGATAAGAAACTACAAAATATTAGGCTGCTTGATGAATTTAAAACTTCACTTTCTAGATTCCCATCTGGATAAGTTTCCAGAAAATGTTGATGATTTCAGCGAAGAACAAGGGGAACGTTTTCATCAAGACATAAAAGTGATGGAACAACGATATCAGGGTAGATGGGACGAGGTCATGATGTCTGTTTTTTGCTGGATGTTGGAAAGGGAAACGAATGTAGGTCTTAAACCTAAGCGTAACCCTTTGCATCGTACCTTCGAAGAAAAAAGGACACGTTATAGCAGGCAGAAAATAGACTGAAGTAGATCTATAAATCAATTTAATTACGATAAAAAGCAAGATAAAATGTAAACACGAAAGATAGTATAAATACATCCCTTAAGTTTAAGAAAAGCAGAGAGAACAAAATTTTGAATAAAATTCTTATTCATTTGCATGTTTAAGTTACAGTTCTACATTTTAATTGATACAAACATCGTCAGGTTGATTAAAATGGGGTCAATTCTACTTGTACCAGGTGTATACATATGAAACCGGTATTTTTTCAAGAAAAAAAAAAAAATTATTTCAAGAGAATGATAACAAATATTTTATTCAAAGTATGCGCCCTCGCTGGCTACACATTTTGTCCACCTCTCAGGCAATTTATGGATACCTTTCCA
>NC_046660.1:150023579-150024666 GCF_010883055.1 Belonocnema kinseyi
CGCCAATTAGCACAAATGGTAAGTTCCGACAGTGCCTACAAGTGTGCCTACTGGCCGCTAGATGGCAATACCGGTTTCATATGTATACACCTGGTAGTTCTAAGTTTCTTCAAATAAGTAATGTGCATCTAAATTTGTAACCACCTGTAGTACAATGAAATGAATTTTATTGTGTTACAACGGGAACACTTAGGTTAAGTCGTGTTGCGTTTAGCTCAATTTCGTTAGGTTCTGTTAAGTTAGATTCATTTGTAGGTTAAGATCGAGTTAACCTATTAAATATAGCACACATTTAAGACTGAGTACCTTACGCTTACATAGCTATACGTGTGGTTGAATTTCATTCGGCTAAGTTATGTTAGGTCAGGTTTTGTTAGGTTAGGATAGGTTAAACCTCTATGAAGGTTAAGCCGAAGCTGAATGAAGCGGTACCGCAAACACAACGGGACAACACAATGAGTTTAATTGTGTTACGTGAAGTTTAGTTAGGTTAGGTCAGGTTTTTTTTAGGTTAGGATAGGTTTGACGTCTGTGCAGGTTAAGCCCAAGCTGATTCAAACAGTACCGCAAACACAGCGGGACAACACAATCAGTTTAATTGTGTTTCGTGAGGTTAGTTTAGGTAAGGTTAGGCTAGGTTAGATTTATTTCTAGGTTAGGCTCGAGTTGACCCATTCGATGTAGCACACATTTGGTACTGGGAAAATATTCTTCCAGATACGTGTGTCTTGTTACCAGATCCGCACACTTTTTTTGTGTGGCTGTGTTATTTAATTTTTGCTTTTTTCGAAAACGTTAACGTTAATTCATTACGTTTTATAGAAAGTCAAAATGTGATCAAATTGTTTAGCCTTCTGAAATAATAGGAAGCTAAGCTGTCTAATAAAATTACATGTTAAATAGGCGAAGACAGAAACAAACACAATATTACGTTGTTGGTTATGATTGACGATGGATAAATGACGATGAACGGACAGCTGCTTGTTAAAATCTAAGCTAAATATTAAAAAAACGAGTGTACGTTGGAAGTATATGCATAGATAGAATCCACAGAGATAGGTACAAACTCAAACGTAAGTCATCTAAT
>NC_046660.1:150024766-150026034 GCF_010883055.1 Belonocnema kinseyi
AAAATCTAAGCTAAATATTAAAAAAACGAGTGTACGTTGGAAGTATATGCATAGATAGAATCCACAGAGATAGGTACAAACTCAAACGTAAGTCATCTAATGAGCGCACCAGAAAGCTTGCAATTCAAAACAATCTATCATAGTCCAGTCATGTCCCAGCAAACATGGTAACAGAACTGTAACATTTCTAGAACATTTCTAGAACTCAATTACAAATGTTGTATAACAAATCTGTAACAGATCGAGGATGTTGAGCTGTGGCAATCGATCTGTAACATTTGTAGAACAGTTCTAGAACTCAATTACAAATGTTGTAGAAAATATCAATAACAGATCTAGAACGCTGTGACAACCGATCTTTTCGAGAACAAACTTGGAACAAAAATTATAAAACGTCTGTGATTAGTCAGTTTTAGAACAATAACATAACAACTGTTCTAAAACAGTTATTAATCTTTGTCTCTAATTCGTTATAGAACAGACTTATAACAGGAATCTAGAACACACTTGCAACAGGATTCTAGAACTTCGATATAACACTATTACAGCAAAGTTCTAGAACAAACTTGAAACAAATATTATAGAACATCTGTGATCAGTTTTTTCTAGAAGAATTCCATCGCAACTGTTACAGAAGAGTGCTGTCACATAGTTCGCGAACAGGTCTGCCACAATTTTCTCACTGTGTTCTAGAACACTGTAACCTTTTTGTTATAGAACAGTTCGGTCAAAATTTTGTTACAGTGTTCTTGAACAATTTTACCTTTTTGTTCTAGAACAGTTAAGTCACCATCTTGGAACAAATGTTATAAAATACACTTCCTTTTTTTAATCGGGAACAGTAACAGAACTTGTTTGCTGGGTTGGTCACAAAAATAGGACGAGGATGGTAATTTCTGGGAAGTCATTTTTTCCTCATAAGTAATTCATTTGTGAGTGCATAATATGGGATCAGATTTTTTAAACAGGATTTCGTCCCAGAAAACGAAAATTGTTGTCGGAAATGGTGCAAAATATTACATTCCATTAGATTGGTGCTTTCCTGTGCATTTGAGAGGTAAAAGAGTTCTGATAAAAACTAAAGCAGAGACCATTCTTCGTAAAACAAACAAAAAAACGTTGTTCCTTTAACAATATTTTGAGAGTTACGGCCTTTAAGAAAACCCTGATTTTTCCCAATTTTTTTGTCAAAAATCAAGTTTTTTTTCTCTGCAGCTTGGATCTTAATGGCCAGATCTAAAAGTGATCAAATGATGGATTAAAGTATA
>NC_046660.1:150026134-150109779 GCF_010883055.1 Belonocnema kinseyi
GATTTTTCCCAATTTTTTTGTCAAAAATCAAGTTTTTTTTCTCTGCAGCTTGGATCTTAATGGCCAGATCTAAAAGTGATCAAATGATGGATTAAAGTATATGAAAATACCTGTAATTTCAACAAAAAATGAACAATATCCCAGAAATTACTATCTAAAAGTACCAGATGACTGGACTACCATATTAACTCAAAATGCATTGATAATAATTGCTGATATACCATCTCCAGTTTTCATTGTGGGTCAGGTATTCCGTTCACTGGACTAGAATAGAAATTTAAAAAAATTAGGAGGAAAAAAAGTTACAGATCTATCACTCCGTTGGCGGAGAAATCTAAATCAATTTTGGGCAAAACAGTTAAATACATCTTTCAGTATCCTCCGTATAATTCTCCTTTTCCAAAGTTATTTATCCAGTTGTGAATCCAATTTTTATATTTGCAAGAAACGGAGATAGAGTGACGTCTCACACACTCGAAAAACCTGTGTTTTTCGTCAGGGAACAACAAGCAAGGCCGGAGAATCTCGCTTCTCGGGCGACGTACCCAGTCACTCCCCTTTCTCGCGGCGTATAAATACGGGTAGACTGCTTTCAATACTAACTCATGCTCATGGGACGAACCACCGGTCCCCTCAGATTAGCGCCTGCATCTCGATATTTCACGGTAGGCATCCGTTAGATATCTCTCATGGGATCGGAAATGAAGTCTGGTGTGTATTTCAAACTGGTACCGTCATGGGTTCTTTTCGACTTGAGCGGGAATCTCAGCCACTCCGCAGTGTTCCGGGTGAATATCGTTCGTGAGATAATTCATGGATAACAAAAAAAGAAACATTAATTTAACCTGAAGTGCACTGTCCCAACCTCAAATCCGCTTACTATATTTAATGTACGAATTTAATTATTATACCATTTTTTCAGAAATGCCCCCTTTGGATTAAAAATTGTTTAATTTGATACAATAAACTTTGGTTGTTAAATATGAAATTTCTAATAATAACGTGATTGCCAATTCAGGTGCTACAGTTTTCCTGCAATTCAACAATCACCCAAATGTTAATAATAATACAGGTCTCTAGTAATATGCATGTACATTCAGCCATATCTTTGATTTTAATTATAAAAATATTTAAATACTAGCGAGAGAAAATATGTCTTATAAACGAAAGATTGTGGATTCAATGCTTATAAAAAAATATTATAATAATTGTGTCAACTTGCAAACTGAAAGATGGCATATTAACAATTATAACCAATGCATTTCAATTAATAAATTGTTCTGAATTTCAAGCTTTCTGGAGCGCTCATTAGATGACATACCCTTGAGTTTCTATCTATCCGCGTGGTTGTTTTATCTATATATTTTATACATACACTAAGTTTTTGTAATATTTAGCTTACATTTTACCAAGCAGCTGTTCGGTTATCGTCATTTGTGCATCGTCAATCATAACCAACAACTTAATGTTGTTAAAATATACAGTCAAAGTACAGTCAAAATATTGTACTTAGTTAAATTTTTTATTACTTTTTATCGTTTTTTATTATGATAATTTTTCTACCTTAAGTTTTCTCTTGTATGCTTGCCATTTAAGTTTAGCATACGAAAACACTTTTTTATTGTTTTATTTTTATTTTGGTGTAATTCAACGTTGAAAAAGACACAAAGCTGTATCGAAACGGCGTTAAATGTATGCATGCTGACACTATTATTTTTTTAAATTAAAGTTTGATATTTAATTTGGAACGGATGACCAAAATCATTTTTCCTATTTCTCCTTATTGAGAAATTGTTTTACATGTGAATCATGTTGAAAGAAAGGTTTAATCTACGCCATTGATTTCTGAGTTTCTGGAAAGGACTCTGGAGGGATTGTTCTTTTGTGTGGATTATTTTATACGAATTCTTTGTGCTTAGTTACATAAGTCAGTGTGTGCAAAAGAATTTTTCCTGCTTGAATCAAAATTTGTATTGAAAAACTGAAACACATACGCTGAAAACAGCAAGTGAGCACTGACAAAGTGCATTTAATTGTCGTTTAATTATGGGTGCATCTGCACCGAATTTCTATTTCTATTTCAGTGTACTTGTACCAAATGTCAGTCATTTAATTTTTCAGGTGCGACGTATAACTTCGTCTCCTTTGATTCCGCTTCACGTTTTCATTTTTTTTTAAAGAGTCGCCGAGGGAGAGTAGCGGCACTTAGCAGCCTCATTCTGCATTCGCTGCGCACGCACCAGGAACCTCCACGGCACCGACGCCGTGTTCGTTAGTCCCTCTTTCACCACCGCAGAGGCCATTCCTGCCCGTTAGCCTACCGTAATTATTTGCTCAACTCTGAAAAGAATACTTTTCCTCGACTTGCTCTTCGCAAGTCCGGACGAAGCCTTCGTCCCAACACGTCCTCACTTCTCAGCCTAGTTTGCCCGGTTACAGCCACGGTACCCAGGCTTAGTCCATATTCCCCTCCCCATTGTTTCTTTTTTCAACACGAACAAACTGGGGAAGATATGTTATACTCATTCTGAACTAGAACCCAGATACACAAGCTATTTGCTGTAGGGGTTAAATATAATTAATTCTTTATATCGAACATTAATCTTTTTTCGGTCGCAAAGCCTATGACTTTGCAGATTTTCTGAAACTCACAAATTCTAGTTTGCATAAATTAACTCTAACAAAAGCTTTCGTGTTCACACGAAGAGTAATGAAATTCGGCACTCATCTATTTTCTTTTATTATCAAGTTATTATTGCTTTATTTCATATTTTATTCTATTGTTGCATTTTATATCTTATTTTATTGTTTTATTTTATATCTCAATTCTATAGTTTTGCTAGTCTAATGTGTATGTTTGTAGTGATGAGTCCACTCATAAAGGATAGAATAAGTTATTTCTTCTAGTCGTCCAAGATCCAAGGCACGTTCATGGTGAGGATGGACCGAAGCGGTTACCACCAAAATTTTGCAAAAGGGTAGGTAATCTCGCCTACAAAAATGATTATCGTTAGAAATATCTCTGTTGCGAAAAGATGTTTCTTGTCTTTTATGCCGTTCTTTTGTTTTATCTTTATCGGGAGCACCAGGAAGCCTACTTGGCATCCGTAACAAGGATAAGGGGCTCCTGGTCTTCCACCTGAGCACCGTAATACAGCCGACCCTGGCATCGAGGGAACGATTGTTGCCTCTCGCTCCCTTTCAAAGGAAGCTGTTCGGAATCTCTCCCTCCCTCAACAGCGGCTCACAAAGTACAAACGAAGGAAGGGCGGGACGATAGGATGGACGAACAAGAAGCAGATCTCGTCGGCTATCTTTCTCTTGAACGTCGCGAATTACGCAAATCAAGTTGTGCGCATCAGCCTCTTCCCCCAATTATGTGACTCCTCCCATTTCTTATATACGCTGGTAAACGCAAAAATCAGTCTCTTTTACGTCTGTACAATCTACGTGTGGCTACGTGTTACCTTCCTCGACTGACCAGATTGTCTAAGGTAGAATCTATTTTTCATCAATGATTGCGCCAATTGTCGTTTTTTATATCTTATTATCGCATTGATTTCCTTTTTTATCCGACTCCTTGGCTAAATCATAATGTTATTAATTTAGGTGGTTTAATATAGCTTTGGATTTTTTTTTACTTTTACCATTATTCTTTGCAATCCTGTGTAATGTTATCATGCTTTCGTGAGTAACTATTAAATAGTCTGGAGTGCCGAATCCACGAAAATTAAGTGCTGTTAAAATGTTATCGAGCCCTATAATTTTTCAGGCCCAGTTATATTTTATGCGGTATGTTCTCGATCCCTCTGATTTTTCTTATCTCGTGATATTTTGTAGTGATATGTTCTCGATCCCCGCCACTTCTGGCCTTCTGATATTTTGTATTCTCGACCCCTCCATATTTCAAATACCCCATTTCTGTGTGAAGTGTCGAATTCTCTGCAAAGTGTTTTAAAGTGTTCCTGATCCATCCTTAGTTTTGATAGCATTTTAATAATTCCGAAATAGCCTAAAAAGTGTTATACGGTGTTTCCGATCCATCCCTATTCTTGATTCTCTTTTAATACACTCGAGTCGCGGTACTGCGAAATTCAATACTGCGAACTCCCACTATTGAGTAGGTTTTCCACCGATAATGAGAACGAAGCTATAATCCCTTCTTCCACACTACTTATATCTATATTTGATCGTATCAAAAAATGTAAAATTCACTGTAATTTTAATCTTAAGTCATAATCAAATACATTTGATACTTACGGTGGAAGATTTTATGTGTGTGATGTCTTTCAACGTTTCTTTAGCTCTATAAATTTTAATAATGCAAATAATAATGATTCAAATCGTCATTGCCAACTTTCAGGATCTATACAGTTGACATGTGCGCACACATGTACACACACTTATCATATCACAGATTTGAACATAGCCAATAGCCGGAGGAGTGGGGTCCCCTCATGTGTTATCACTATTGAGATCGAACCTGTGCTAAATGTTCGCAGTACCGCGACTCAAGTGTATGCCGAGACATCCTAAAATTGTGATAAAGTGCTATCGATTCCTTCTTATTTTTCGACACCTTTTTTTAATACATAAATGCCCTGAAATTGTAATTAAGTGTAACTGATCCCTTCTTATTTTTCGATACTTTTTTTCAAATACTTAAACGCCCTGAAATTGTCATAAAGTGTTACAGGGCCCTCCTTACTTTTCAATATCCTTTTTTTTTGGAATGCTGAAATGCTTTGAATTATCATAAAGTTTTATTGATTCTTTTAACTTTTAGATACCCCTTTTTATTACCGAAATACCCCAAAATTAATGAAGTTTCTCGATCCTTTGATGTTATATATACCCTCTTTAATGCCAACACACCAAAGTTAGTAAAGTTTTCTTATTCCTTTTATCTTTTCGATACTCTTTTTTTACTGAACTACCCTGAAATTATTGAAGTTTTCTCATTACTTTCATCTTTTCTATTCCCTTTTTAATACCGAAATACCCAAAAAAAAATTAAGTTTTCTCGAGCCTTTTATGATTGCTATACACTCTTTTTTGTACCAGAATATCCCAATATTATTAAATTGTTATCTACCGCTTTTGCATGTTATCAAAATCCCCTTTTTGTGCCAAAGTACCCCACCAAAAATGATCAGAGTACTACCGATCCTGTTTTTGTATTCTTGACACCTTTTTTTTAAGTAACGAATTATCCCAATATAATCTTTTTGTTATCGATTCCCCTTTTAGTGTCGAAATACCTTTTTTTGTTATCGAGCTAATGTCTTACATCTTAATCTATCTCTGAAACTCTTTTGCAACAACTTTTTGTTATCGACCTGTTGAATACCCTTAACTGTTATATTTTTTTTTTCACCGCTGACACGTATCCAACTCTCAGGGATTAATTTAACTTACCAATCTCGACACCTGTGCCCTGAATAATGATATATTTGGTAATGTTTACCCTTACCAATTAATTCGATTTTTGTTCACAGATCCTAATACCTAGAATTGCGATGGAATAATTTTTCCAATTTCGTGTTTATTTTTGAAACTCTTTTTCAGTTTCTGAAAACCACTTCTTGTATCCGATTTTAGAACCGCTTTGGTGCTATTGTATATTTTTGTTGGTGTTGCTTTCATCCATTGCAAAATGTTCATTGTAGATCCCTTTTCTTTTTTTTGGGAATTAAGTCATGTTTTATTCCCTACTTTTGCGATTTTAAATTGTCAAGACTATTTTTTTTGTTAATTATGCTTGAACTGCAAATGTGCTTTTATTGTATTCTTCTTTAACTCTCTTGCTATGTTCTTTTTTTTTTACTTATATTAACTTTTGAAGAAACGGAACTGAATTATTTTAGTCAAAATATGTGATTTTTAATTTCGTTACCCTCCGCTCTACCATTTATAAGTTTAGGCTGATCCAGTAGTTTTATCCACGCTAAGGTTGTCTTTAAAATATTTGTTTATCTTTTTCTTAATTTAAAATCGTTTACCTTTTGTCACCTTTTTTTGTTATTTTTGATAGTGTTAATGTCGAGTTTCTCTTATATATTTTGGATCAACCTGTCTTTTGCACGCCCTATATCTTTTCTTTTGGATTATCGCGTATTTTGAGTTGAGGTTTATCCTTTTTATTGCAGTCGGTGAGGTTTCCATTTTATAGTTTAATCTGATACGCTTAGCGTTCAGTAAGGTTCCCTTTTGGAATATTAATTCCGTATACCTTTACAGTTTCTCATTTATTTTGATGGAATTGGTTGGCCTTTGTTTCGAGCAACGAATGGCGCCTAAAAATTTACATTTTGTAAGTGTCTAATTGTTAGTTCACAAATTACCTGAATAAATAACAATTTGTCCTAAAGTTAAATTTATCTCATTAAGGGGCTATGTGCGCTCCTGAGAAACCTTCAAATTTAATTTTGCTTTTATTTGAAAAAGTAGCGTTACAAGCTATTAGAATTAATTAATTTATTCTTTCAATACATTAAAAAAATGTAAACTTTCTTACAAATGTTACGCCTTAGGATGGTAATTAGGAACATTACATTAGTGTACAGGGATGATTCCTGATTTATCTGCAGAATGTAAGATTCTGGGCTAAGGGAACAGAATTTCAGAGGTGAAATTAATTAAATGAGGGATGTGGAATACAGACAGTTAAATACATTTATTGATAGATCAAATAAGCGGTAGGGAATGAATACAAGAATTTA
Source organism: Belonocnema kinseyi (assembly GCF_010883055.1). Classification (NCBI taxonomy): domain Eukaryota; kingdom Metazoa; phylum Arthropoda; class Insecta; order Hymenoptera; family Cynipidae; genus Belonocnema; species Belonocnema kinseyi. The sequence continues at coordinate 150,032,857 of NC_046660.1, forward strand.
GGGGAAAAACGACTCTGAAGGAGATGTAATTAATTTTCTTTGAGGAAGGAAATAGGAAATGCAATGTTGGATGAATGAGAACGTTGAGATGAGAGAGAGATAGAAATAGTGTTTATGGCAGAGATGTTTTTTGATTGCCTTGAAGAAAAATCAGATAGACGTGGTGAGAATCCAACAGTCGAAATCGGAATGCGGAATTGGGACCTTGTAGACTGGAATTTGGAACTGAATCCTCCAATTTGATTAAACTTCTCGTTGATTTGAACTGTAGCAGAGACTTAGAGAGGTTGACGGGCCCTCAGAGAAGAAAGGTCCGGAATTCGGGTTTAAATACACGACGAAACCAAGTATCTTTCCAGAAGGTTCTGTTTCACCAAAAAGGTCCATGCGTAAATTGAGCGGGTGCAGTTATTTCCACCCTTCTCCACGTGTAACCTGTAGAAATTGTAATTCTCCGAAAAAAGGGCATAGCATCCGTTGTTCAAGGTATATTTGATAAGTCTAGACTACGTCATAGGGGATGAAACGGTTGTCTATCATGCAAAGTATCTACATGAGAATGGTCCATATAGGTTATTCCAGCAATCAATACTTGTAGACGCCTCCATGATTTTCCATCCTGTCTTGATGACTTTATGAGCGATAAAAGGGGTGATAGAGACATATTCTTTTCTTCGTACCTCTTCTTTCTATCTCTCTCTTTCTAAATCAATACAATTTACAGACTTTGGGTAGAGCCGTTTTTACACATAGGAGCATGGTCAATTCCCTTAGAGTTTAGTGATTCATATTTAAATATATAGATATCGGGTCACGGCATAGACGTGACGACATTGTCGAATTTAAAGAATTCCCCTTTATCAACGTATGTAAGACACGAAGACAGGCAGCTCGCAAATATTGGATTTCCGTCGGGCCTCTAAATTGTGCTACCGAATTGAGGGGCAAAACATACTTTTTTCAATTAAAAAAACCGCAACTATCTGGAAATTTTTCAGAAAAAACGCAATACCCGTGCATTTTCACATGCCTTTAGATTATGCGGTAACAATATCACATCAAACAATTAGTCCTTGTAAATGTATTGTGTTTTATTCTAAACAACGTCTCGTTTAAGGCCTTGTACGTCGTGCGAGACGTAATGCTGACCGTACTATTCAACGCTAATACATGAAATTAGATTTCTTTATAAAAGTGAATACAGCTACCCCACATAGCACACTTCCTGAAAAAGTTGGCCTTTTCTTATGACATGGTTTAAGTGGCCGGGAAGGAAACCCAGGTTTGCCCTAACTTTCTATCTATATTTAAAAATAGGTTAAAACGTAGGTTCATGTCCGCCCCGGTGATTTTTCTTTGCAAATAAAGTAAATCAATGCGATAAATTCTTGACAGCGAATTCAGAAGATTTATTGAAAATAGCTCTAATTCACATAATAGATCCAGAAATAGATTTAATGTGAAAATTTGTAATTTGTATTAAAAAGTGGTAGAGATTTCGCTGGTCCTTTTAACATTTTGTCCTTTGAAAATTGAGATTTTGAAATAATAGTGAAGAATATTTAATTTTTCTCAATAATTCGTAGGGATCAAAAAACTTATTTATTTTATTCAGTCCGAAAAAGTTAATTAGCATTTCGAACATAAAAAAGGCTATAAAAAATGGCAAGCCACGACCACCTCATAAATGATTCAGCGCTTCAACTCAAAGCATTCTTTTATCCGATTAATATTAGTTTAAGCGATTAATTTAGCGATTAATATCAGTTGCGAAAAACGGTAGCACTAGCGCTGCACACCATCCAAATTCCGAACCAATACTCACAGTGTACCATCTTAACCGAAAAATATATTAATTTTAAATTAAATTTCCATACTGTAAACATTTAAAACATTTTATTCATAAACTAATAGCTTCAATTTAAAAGATGCAAATAGGAAATTCAAGGACCGAATCTATTTTAAATTAAGCAGGGTTCTACACTTGAAATTGAAGAATCTCTCGAGAACAAAATTTTTGTTAATTTTTAGTCTATTTTCTCAAAAAAACCAGTACAAAATTTTTTTTTAATTCTCTTTTTTTTTAATGTTTTATTTGAGAAGAAATATATCTTGAAAATTTGGTGTTGGCTGAATAACTTTTTCAGTAAGTAGATTATTTTTTTCTTGCAATCAATATTTCGACTTCATTCGGAAACAGTGACATATATGAGAAAATTCTAATTAAAAGTGTATACGTCTAGAGAAATGTAATGAAAAATGTCTCTTGTTCTTTTGCGATAACTTTTATCCTTTATGAGAAAAAATCAAATATTATATTTGTATACCAAAAAACTCTCCTGGCCTCAAAAATAGTTTAGCCAGCATGATGCTGATAAATTTTCTTTCTTTTATTATCAGAAATTGTAAAAAAAATATGCGAAGAAAATGTGGGATTTTCCAGAAAATATTTTTCATTTTTTTCTTTAAAATATTTTTCAAAATTTTCTGGTAATAGAAAAAAGGCATTTTGTCAACATCATGCCAGCTAAACTATTGTTGAAGTAAGGAGAATTTTTTTTCATTAAAAATGTAATTTTTAATTTTTCTCGTAAACAATTAAATATTTCGAAGAATAACCAGAGACATTTTTTCAGAATATTGTACGACTTAACCTTTGTTCACACACTGGGGATCTTAAGGCACAAGCGATTTTTCAAACTGAAATATCTTGTATTTAGGAAAGTATGGAAGTTCAGTTCCCCCCTCTAAAAAAATCTAGGTAGTAATAGGATGCGGTCCTGTGAGTGGCGGTTCAGTTCGTCAGTTTACCGTTGCGCGGTGAGAGGTGAAATTACGTACAGTGACATAAAAGTCCTTGTGTGTATTTTCACAAGTTATTAAACATGAATTATTTTGCTTTATTACATATTTTCTGGAATTTATATGGGCAACTTAAAGTTTTCATGTAATTCCGGTCTATATTTTCGTTTGAAGGTCATGGTCGAAGCATTCAAACCGTGCAACGATTTTAGTTACATTCATTTGTTACAAAATTATGAATTTTTTAACAAGTATCGATTTTTGGCTATATTTTTCCAAAATTTCAATTTTTATTTTGAAAAGTTTTTCACGATTAACACTAACAACAATCGAGTCGTGTATTATACACCTCAAAACATAACCCTGAATTTTACTCGATTTTTTGAAAGCCAGAAACAGTTCAAAAACTGAATAGGACTTCAAAATCCCTTGTGTGTAAACGGAAGGTGGGAAAAACAAGTGTGTGCACGGAGGGTCAAGGGTTAACCAAATATTAGAAAAAACATAAAATTGACAATAACCTCTACAAATTCCTTACAATAACATTGAAAAACGTAGCAGACTACGAGATAATAATCTAAAATCATAAGACTCCGATGACAGTAAACCATTACAGGTTTACAGCAATTAACAGGTCAAACAGACATTCACGAATTCACGATAATAATATAGATAACAAGTACGAATCCGAGAATCCAATAAATAATCAAATAATTTCAGCAAGATTTTTCCTTCAGCATGATAAAAACGCCGTTTATGTAGAACCTATGAAAACCTTCGTATCGAATACAACATGTTCTTAAAAGGAATCTTTTAAATCTTTTGATCAATAAGAAGATTTAGGTGAAGAATGGGAAACTGAACTAGCCAAGTCAAAAATTAGAGGGCAAATTACGGAACCTAAAATGCAGCAAAAATGAACAAAAACGTACCAGTATTAACGAGAATAAAAATAATTCAGATAATAATACAGCTTTTGGGAAAAATAAAAAAATCTTCTAAATGATAACAAAAACCGAAAAAAAATAATCAGGATATAAAACAATACAAAAATTGTTTTCCGTTCTCATTATTTGGATTTCCATCCCTATCTTTTTCAAATGAATATGAACAATATTTTAGACCCTACTTTAGACCTGAGTTACCACCTGCTTTCCAATGTATATTTCAATCAAATACTCAACCTAGATTTCAAAATAATAGACCAGGATACTCATTCCATTCTTACAGCCAAATGTTACCAATCTTTAACCAAATGAAACTAGGCTTAATTCAAGGTCAAAATAGCCCAATGATCGAATTCCGGACATAAAAAGTGAAAAATAGTTAGGAAAATAATAATGATAATAAAAAAGAATCCCAAAAACCAATTTACGATAAAATAAAGAATAGTAATTGTTATCAGTGTAGCATTAACCTCAAAATTACGAGAGAGCATAAAAATAGTCGTTCAAGATTACAAGATAGCGAAATCCCTCTAGTACCTATTAATCCTAACTAATCCCCAAAATCACGAAAGGCCCAAACTCCTGCAATACATTCAACGAAGGATATTCCTAGCTTAATAAGCATCCCCACAAGCAACAATTTGCAACCCCCAGAGAGAATTCTCACTCACGGTATTAGCGACTACTGTCGCTACTATCGCTACTAGTGCTACTCATTAAAAATCAAAAATAGAATCTCAAAAAGCTAATGAGACACCGGAAATTGATAACAGAAACCAATGAGTTAATTTAAAAAATAAAGCGATCTCTATAATAAATCTAAAATTCATTTGAGAAAAGAGCATAGGGCAACCCATTTAACAAAACATAAAATTGAAGTACAGGGCCACGATTCCATAAAATAGCGATACTACCACGTGAGCCCAAAAATAAAAAATATTATATCAAACAGTTGATAAATTATTAGAACATGATACAATAGAATCCTCCTGTTCCGATTAGTCAAATTCTATAGCTATGATTAGAATGCCAGGAAAAGATTGCAGATTCTGTTTAGAATTCAAAGTTTTGAAAACCTATAATAGCATTTACAGTTGCTGGAAAAGGCAGGTACCAATTTCACAGGATGCCATTTGCTTGAACCAATGCTCTAGCCACTTTCCAGAGATTGACGAATAAAATAAGCACATTAGACTTAAAGCCAAACTTTCGTTGTTATTTATATTACATTGTTACAGCAACTCAAAATTGTTATGTCCATTTAAAATACTTAAACATTGTATTAGATAAAGTAAATGATGGAAATTCCACTATCAGTCCGGAAAAGTGTGGATTTGGACTGCTCAAAGATTAAATACTTAGGTTTTACAGTTATCGGCAAAGGAATCAAAATAGATGGCAAAAACATTAACGCAATATTAGAAGTTCCTAAACTTGAAAATATTAAACAATTACACCGTTAATAGGGACAGCAAGTTGGTGTAGAAACTGAATCCCACACTTTGCCGAGAAAATAGAGCTATTAAACAAATTATTTAAAAAAGATAAACCGTTGGATTGTGCATTAGAACAGGATGAGGCGTTCCAAAGAATTAAAGACCTTTTAACATCAGCGCGCATTTAGCAATGCTCAGATTTTATACAACCCTTTCAAATCGAAACTGACGCGAATAACACAGGGTTTGGGCCATACGAAAATTTAGGATATATTTAGAAGGTTATAGTTTTAAAGAAATCATGAACCACTTAGCGTTAAAGTGGCTCTATGCCCTGAAAAACACCACTGGCCGAGTAGAAAGAGTGGTATTAGAACCACTTGAATATGTCTACGAAGTCATATATCGATGAGGTAGCCAAATTTTTTCCCTGATGCTTTTTCGAGATCGGGAAAATCGGCAAAAAAATATCGTATATGCGATAAATTTTAGCTTAGAAACCCCGAAAGCAGACATAGACGACAAAACGAATAACTGTTCACTTGATTAAATTCAGAGAAGTTAGAAAAAGATCCGTAGAACATAAAAAATGAAGAATGAGAGATTCACAACTCTATTTTTACCACACTCATCCACTCAAATTTACTCTATTACCAGACTTAAAACCTTGGAGATTAGTCGTACCTTACAGCTAGAGACGTCAAGCTTTACGGGATAACCACGTCGAATCCCAAGCAGCATACTTCGGCTGACAGAAAACTTACACGAAAATTTCCGAACATTACTTCTGGCCAGGGGTATATTCGGACGTGATCAAGTACATAAAAAATTGCGAGACTTGTCAAAAAGTAAAACCAGGTAAACAAAGTAAGATAGGACTCATGAGAAAAACGTTAATCGACGAACCATGGACCATGGGTCCGCTACCGACTTCTAAAAAGAGAAAAAAAACAATACATTTTAGTGTCCATAGACCTTTTTACAAAATAGGTCGAAATAATACCAATCAAAAATCCAACGGAACTAAAATAGAGTCCGAATTTCACAAACGCGTCACTTTGCGTTCGGAAACACCTCAGATTCTCTACACCAATAATAGCATAGAATTTGTCTACAAAACTTGAAGAGACCTAATCGAAGAATTCGGCATTAAGCGAACAAAAACACTAAAATATTACCCCCAAGAAAATCCAACCAAGCGATACAATGGGATAATTAAATAAATAATTGAAACCTAATACGATAACGCTCATTACACCTGGGATGAAAATGTATACGATTTGCTGTTCGCAATAAACACTAGCAAAAACTCATCGATCCAATTTATACAGCGTTTTTAAATTTGGTTCGAGAAATCGAACCAAAAGTCTAAAAAAATCTAGACTAGGCAAATAACAGTCAATCTAATGATTATAATCTGAAAAGAAGACAAGTAGAATTTAAAATAGGAGGTAGAGTTTTAAAACGGGTAACAAATCTATCAAATAAGGCTGATAAAAAAGCGGGAAATCTTTATGATCACTACGAAGGCCCTTTTCTACTTGTTACAGGCAAATAAAACCCATACAGGAAAACTGACAGGATAACATTAAAACAAATACAATAAAATTTAAAATATAAAATCGTCGAAGGAACAGAAGGATTCCATTGCCATTCTGCAAAAAACTGGTAACTAAACTTTTCTATATAATTCACGACTCTTTTTCTAACAGCTGATCGGACAGATTTAAGAAAAATTACACTACTCAAAGCTGAGACAGCAAAACTTACTTAGAGGACCGTTCGACCTGGTCAACATCTTAGACTCTATCTAATCGTCGCTTATTTATTGGTGTTCTACCCTTTTTTTTAACATCCAACTCCCTTTTCCAACCATTTATATTGCCTTCTGCAACAAGTATCAATAAGGACCGATACTGCAAAAAAGTATCGATACTCCGACAAACTGGCGTTCTAAGTATCGACAAAGAGAATCGAAGTACTGTGTATTTTTATTTGATACCTAAAGCTACGCATTGCCGTTTCCCATCCCTAGTGGCACTGCACGAATGACGTTTCATGTGTGAGGTATTTATCCACAATCTCAGTTTGTCATAATCTCATTTGACACTGAAAGTTACGAAAAAGAAACTAGAGTTAAAACCCGCTGTTCAAGCGAAGACTAGAACGTAATGTGACTTGGCAAAAATGACAGCTTTGAAATTAGCTAAAGGGGCTAGGCAATATAATTATATCTTCGCCTAACCATAGCATTATCCTTAAAAATATTTTTTTCTTTCAGTAAAACACCAAAACATAACTCAAAATTGCTCAGTATGTTGTAATTTCTCTGAATTCAAGAATGATCACTGATCTTATATTCAAAAATCATCATTCGATCAATGTGCCAATTTTTCTACTGCGCTCGATCAGTTAAGTCATCTTCTTCAGGAAGATAATGGAAAACGCAAGTACCGATCCCACATTTTGAATAAATATGTACCTGGACATTATTGCAAGATCAGTAATTAGTCATTGACATGCAAAGAAACCTGTAATGGTGACTTTTAAACCCTGTTTCTGCTGTCAAAATTATTTTGTTCAAGAAGGTGTTTTATTTCGACCACTTGGCCATTAATTTTTTTATTCTTTTTAGGAATTATATCTCTGAAGTGCTTTGTAGTGGTAAATATGTGATAATTTAGTATTTATGGCCGCTTATTTAAATGTAAAGTTAGAAAGTGACACTTCGCCGTTCTTAACCTCGTCCAGGGTAATGTCAGGTACATTTTACCCACTTATCAATTACCCTGCCCCACATTACTCTGTACCCTAAATGATTTTACCTAGACTTAATCATCACCTGCAACATTTCGTATCCCCAGTTTTTTCTGTAGAAGTTGAACTCATTATATTGAAAATTTTAAGAAGTGAAAAATGGAGTTCGATAAATTAAACCAAGTAGGTTTCGAATTTGTACACTTTCTTCCAAAAGAGAGTTAGTCATCTGGAATTCAACAAAAAATATTAAACTAATGGCATCAAAAAAAGCGTCGGCTAGGCAAGGAATGAGATTTTTCAAAATTTTGGACAACAAATTTTCAGTTTTTTCCACCCAAGAGTTTGGTCGCATCGTTTGAAAAGGATGAGGCTCTTCTCCAACAACCATAAAAGCATGTGAAGACAATTATCTCTATATGTTATATTTGTGTTGTGTGTGCTACATGCTACAACATATAACCTAAATTCTTTTTACATTGAAGAAATCATTATTTGAGCCAGAACTGAAGACTGGAAAATTGTTACAAACTCAATTTAAACTGATTACATAATATTTTAATGGTGAAGAGAAGCAGCAACGCATCAATCGTGGATGTTTTATTCTTCATTTGTATCGATTGTCTTTAGTGTTATGTGAAATCAGTAGATGTGAAAAGTTTAGAGTCATATATAGCCTAAAATTTGAGAAATAATGCTTCGATAAAACTTATATTTTCTAATGTTGTACTTTTAAAAATTTGTTTAGCATATAAGTGAACCCTCAACAGAAACCTTTGGCTTATGTCGGCTGGTAACATATTTCGGTTTCATTCTAATTGTTTAATGTTTGCTATTATTATATCTTATGTTCTAACGAAAGATTAAATGGCTCATGGATCGACGCTTTGAAATTACTAAATACCGAGTACATATTTATGCGATATCGTTTCATAACATTTTCCAACTTTAAATTATAATGTCCTTGCCACCATAAAGAATGACTCAATAATTTATCATGTAAGAGACCCGTCAAAAAACAATCAGCAGGGTTGACCTCTGTAGGAACATGTCTCCATATTGCTAGTAGAATATACTTCAGAATTTGAGCAACTTTATTTGACAGAAATGTCCACCAAGGAAAAGGATGTTAGCTAGGCCAAGACAATACCACAATAGAATCGATCTGGCATTATAATGGTACATGTTCAAATCACATTGTAGTAATTAAAAAGCATAATGCTTTGGCTAACAATTTAACCTCACAAAGTTCAAGTCGTGAAATACTCACACGCAAAAGAGGAGCTAGTGTCGACTAAGCATATAGCAAAATACGCTTTGGCTGAAACGCCAGAAAAAGCCCATCAACTGAATGTCCTCCCCAGAAAAAATTGAAAAGGTCTTTCATGATTGCCAGAAGGATATTTTCGTAAATTAAAACCTCCTTGAGTTATTAAGTAAGTGATCTGAGACCTTGATTCTTTAGCTTCCTCAAATTCATCAGTGCCAAATAACACGTATTCCACATACATGTTATTTTCGTGGATAGACTTAGCTTGTGGGAAGTCAGATCCTTCATCCTTAGCTAATTGCTATGATTATTCAGTTCGAAAGATAGGCTGCACAAGATTTTCCGTAAGTTACGTTAGTCAATTGCCACTAAGCGGTCTTCTCGCCATCGCAATATAATAGAAACTAAATTAGTTAATAATTTCGGCCCCGTATGTAAATGTGAATTCAAGAAAGTGCCGTTGGAAGTGACACTTGACGCGTTAAAGACTACAGGTAGGTGCGTAGTAGAACTACTTTCACTGAGTACAGGATAACGAGACAGATAAACGTTTTGATGAGAGTACATATCCGACCAGTCTCAGACTTTTTCCATGTGATTGAGATTCTTATATTCAGTTAGAAATTCCGAATGCTTTCCAAAACGCTCAGGTTTGGCTATTAATTGACACTGTATCTTTTGTAAAATTAATTAAGCGCGATTTACGTAATTACCTACATCAATAGGTGGGCCATTCTTAAAAAGCTATCAGATCATGTACCGACCAGAAGACTTTCGTTGGTGGACGATAAAAAATGTTCACCACAACGAACTTCATCTTCAGTTAAAGAAGATTCGGAAGGAGATTCTTCCATCTACAAAAAACATGCCATGTGTTCATGCAGCACCTCAGAAGTAATAGTAGGATGCGCTGTAATAGTTCTATAATAGGATAACTGCTAGATTGGACCAGATGGAATTCAGCCAAAAATAGTATTATGCGCGTGTTATTAAAAGGATGAGGATCAACCAAAGATAACATAGGGCCACAAAATAAAATCGAAAAGTCCTCCGATCGAACCAAGTAGATTATACGTTTTAGGGAGCGCTGATCACAAATTCGTGGCCCCTATGATCCCGTACACGTCATTATCAAGGTCATTTAAAGGTCCTTTAAAGCTCACATTAAAGCTCACATTGAAAAAAACTTACATTTTTAACGGTTTGAATTTATGTTAAATCAGTTATTTTTATTATTTTAGTATTTTTTTATTTAGTATTATTAATGCTCAAAACATTTATTTGTGAAAAATTATCGGCAATTGCTTAGTTCAGAAATTTTAAATAAAATACTTCCTATGTCAAGCTCTGTCAAGTTATACTAGAAAAAAGGGTACTCTAAGCCCTTCTAATTGGGATTTTTCTTTAATGAGATCATAAATTTCCCTTCAGTTTCCCGTAAAAAAAATTGGTAGATCTAGAAAAAGGCCGAGCGATTCTGGGTCACGCTGCACCTGTGAACTGCGGAGACCCCTGTTATAGATCATTGGTCTTGGGTCTCTATTATTTTATACCTTTTGCGACATGTCCTTAATCATGGACAAATTCAAAAGTTTTTTCTATTTGAAAGGTAGATTTAAAAAACTAGAAAGCTCGAACCGGGATTTTAGCGGGGGCAAGAATGGGAACACTGAGAAGGAAAGACCGAGAAAAATAGAACAAAAATAGAAAGGAAAGAGAGGGAGGAATAGAGGAACTGAGAAGTGTAGGAAGGGAAGAGCGAATAGGGTAGAGAACGGTACTGGTGAGACTAAAGAATTCAGAACATAATAGGGAAGTGATGACAAGGAAGATATTATATGGAAGGAACGGGAGATAGGAAAATAAGAAATAGTAAGAAGGAAAGAGAGACGAGAAACGCAAAAAGGGAAGAATTCAAGATATTATACTGGAGTATAGTAGGATTGGAGAGAAAGGATACGGAATTTATGAGAATTTTGACACAATGGGATGTAGTCATAATCATGGATATGTGGCTGAATGAACAGGGATGGGAAAGTCTAAGGGGAAGGTTACCAAGACGTTACAACTGGAAAGTGCAAAATTCAAATAGAAAGAATTAAAAGGGCAGGGCAATGGGAGAAATGGCGATGGGAGTAAGGAATGAATGTATAACAGGGAAAGATAAGAAGGAAAGGAAAGATGAGAAAGGAAAATATACACGCTCAGGTGGTACAAGGGAAACGGTAATTGATTATGTCAAGGGAAGGAAAAGAACAGTTAGGAAGAAGGTCAGAAATATAAAACTGGGAGAGGAAAATGTGGACGAGGAGATGGGGAAAATAACAGGAGAAAGAAAAAGAGGATTAGAGTGCACAAACAAAAATTAAGTTAGTATAGGGGAGAATAGAAGTGGATGGGTTGAGGATTGTAAAGAGAAAAAAGGAGATCAGAAAGAAATTATGAAAGTTGAGAAAAGAAAAGAAGTAACGGGGAATAAAATAGGAAAAAAAAGAAAGAACATTCTAAATTGTGTGATCAAAAGAAAGAGAAAGAGAATAATTGTTTGAGGAAGAGGTGGAGAAGGCCAGGAAGAAAGACAAGTTATGCAAGGTAATAAATGGAGAAAGAAAAAGAAGAAAGAGAGTAAACCAAGATATTGAAATAGTAGAAAGAAAGAAATATTTTTTGTATTTGCTGTGAGGAGTAGAGAAAAAAGTTTGAAAGGGAGAAAAAATTGGTAGGAAAAGAGATCAGGAAGACGACATAGCAACGATAGAAATAGTTAAGGTCTTAGGAATAATGAAGGATGGAAAGGCACTTAGTATAGATGAAATTCCAAGTGATGTATGGAAATATGGAGGAAAGGAACTCGAGGAATGGGCATGGATAATGTTTAATCGAGTAAGGAGAGGAGAGAGGTGGCCAGAGTTATGAAAAGAGGAGTGGTAATACCGATAGTGAAAAAAGGAAAGGGAAAGGAGGATAAAGATTTTAGGGGTGCGACGCTGATGCCAACACAGTATATAGTATATGTAACTGTTCTGCATTTCATTTCTTTGCATTGATGATTTTGTACGAAGAATAAAATTGTTCGATTCGCTGGTGATGCGTCTCTTATTTTATGAAGTGGACGTGTGGGCTGAAAGGCAAGTGAGGAGGTAAGTAGGATACAGGAGGGGTATATAAATCAGACACTGGGGTTGGCAAGGAATACGCCGAACTATATTGTCTGAAGGGAGACAGAAACAACGAGTATAGACATAATAACGTGGAGCCGAGTATTTGAATATAAGGAGAAATTTTTGAAGAGGGGGAAGTAAGCTGATCAGGGAGTGCTTGTAAAGGAAGGGGAACATACGTAGGTGTGGGAAGATGGAGGTGGAAAGAGAAAGATATTTTGGAACGAATGGATTGCAGATGGATGAAGTGAGTAGGATGCAAGAGGAAGGAAGGAATATTAGATGGTTAAAAAGAATGACATGGAGAAAGAAAAGGCTAAAGCGGAGGTGAGAATAAGAGAGTCAAGATCTCACGTGAAGTATGTGTGGATGATGCTAAGGGAAAGAGGGCCATATTTGTATGAGAAAGGGGAGCGACGAAGTTAGGAACTTATAGCGAGGATAATATTTGCGGATGCATGGGGAATTATAATAAGTTCTGACTTTCTAAAGGAAAGAGGATGTGTGAATTGTGCGGGAAGGGGGAGGCAAAAGTGTAGCACTTGTTGGAGCAGTGTGTGTAGGTGGAAGGAATGGGATAAGCATGGAGGTTTTGTTGCATCAATGGGGGTACAAAAGGGCAGATGAATGGGTGAAGGAGCTGTTGGGTCAACTGCAAAACCTGCTGCAAAGACCTTGAAACTTTTAAAAGTACTAGAAGAAAGCATTAGTAAAACACAAACACACATATTTGCAAAATGCAGTTTCAAGGTCTATATTTTTCTTTTAAGACACATACAGACAAACGATATTTTTATCAGAAATGAATTTTTATCATTAGGACTTGCGATACAAAAAGTTAAACCTCATAACATAGCGTAAAATTACATAAAATAGATTAAAGTAAAAAAAGTTAAAAAATTGCAGTTGCAAGAGACTTCTTGTCTGAAGTCTTCATAGGTATCACTTCTCTTGAGTGTTGCGCCTGTAAATCAAATCTTTGGAAGATTTTCATTGATTTCGAGGACACAAAATCATTCATGTTTAGCAGAAGAAATTTTGAGGCTTCCTTTGGTTGAACTGTCAAGCGTTTGTAGGCGATTGAAACCTCACTGCATGTTTTCTCTGCCTGCAGCCCTTGAACCAGGCTGCGCTTAAGGTCAGTAGGAACTGATTCATCTAAAATAGCAAGAATGGCCCACTCAGGCGTAAGGTACCAAAGATGACCATAAAACTTCTTGCAGCTACTTCGGAGACCTTCTCGTTCATACTGGCGTACTCTTGTAGCTGCTTCAAGAAAAGGAAGTCACCTTTCGGCACTTGGATGGCAAAAGGAGCAATGAACGAAGCCTTTATGTACACTTGAATAACAAACAGACAGATGTCGTTAATATGCCTCTCTTCTGCAGCTGTGAGCTTGAACTGACTCTTGAAGACAATAATTTTCAGAACGTATAGAACTCGTGACATAAAGCGCACATCGTGGATACAATCAGGTTGACAGAATTTGATTCCGCATGGAGGCGTGCCTCCCAAGAAAATGCAGACTAATTTAAGAAATTCCTGATAGTCACCACGAGGTTGGCTCTCCCGGAATTAAAGTTAGGAAATGTTTAAACTGAATTATTGATCATATTATATGGTAAGTAGAGCAGTTTCAGAAACTTTACGTACATTTTGCTTCCTCAGAACAAAAGTGAGTACGGTTTTTCCCGATAGTTCCAAGCGATCCAACGAGCTGCTGTCAGCGAAGCCTGCGGTTGAACGAAGGACCACAAGATACAGCTACTGTCACTTCAAAGGCACCCTTCCGGACGATCTCAAACATGTGGTGGCGACAAGCTGCGTATAGGAGATCTCGGTTCAACTTCCGCTCTAGGATAGCGCATGCACCGTTTTTAAAACCTGCCGAAAGAGAAAAGGGTAAGACAGAATTTCATTTACTTTAAATTATCGCTATAGTAGCCAAGAGTCGCTTATTTTACGTACCTGTCATGCTAGTTGTAGTATCAGTAATTGTGCCCTGTATTCTGTCACTCAGTTTCCATAATTCCAGAGCATGTACAACGGCGTTGGCAGTAGCTTCACCCGTTCCATATTGAAGCAAGGGAGCACCTAGCAGCTACTAGTCAAAATTGTAGCCCGTGACAACTACAGGTAATCGCTCTTTTATAGAGTTTCCCAACTTCATTTTTTCCCGTCAGAATGAACAATAAGTTTATTAGTGTCAGATTCCTGTAGTTTTTAAAAAGTTTTATTTAACTTTTTCAGCTTTTGTCTTTCGCAAATTTGCACGTAAACGAGAAAGTCTGCCTTTATTAACATTGACTGTGTTGACATCTACATTTAGTGCACTTGCTGTAGCACTCACAACTGCAGTGGACTTTTTAACACTTGTCTTAGTTTTATCAATCGCTGTTACTAAATTTGAAGTAAAAACATTCTTACACTCTCTCCTCTTCTTAATCTTTGTTACTTCAATTTTACTAGTGTTATCTGAGAGGCTATTCATTTCGTGTGCATTCTCATGCTGCAAATTGTTGTTCTCTGTATCACTATCAGACGATTGCACAGCACTTGTGGACAAAAGTGATGAACGAAGTGTCTCTGAAAAACGCGAGTGGCCTTCAATATTCCCAAAGTACTAAGACCACTTTTTTGCAGATCTCTCCATTCCTTGAGCAAATCGACGGATTTCTTCACAATGCAACACTTTTGCACCGTCGAGATTCTATCCCGTTCCCATAATTCACACACAGCATCAGCAGCAGCGTTATATGCTGCAAAAACACTTATAAACCCATTGTATTTCCCTAATTGGTGAATCAGAAACCTCACTACTTAAATCCGCGAAGGCAACTTAAAACCTGCTATGGCCTTAATTGTGTGATCTATCGGGTAGACAGGTTTCCTACTGCGCTTTGTTTTCGCTACACTCATCTCACTCACTTTCATTTAGATATCGTGAACTGATAGAAAACACGCGCATATAACCATACCGAAAACGTAAACACAAAGTTTCCCCTCACAACTTGTCCGCTGTCAACGGCTGACCCACAGCAGGAGCATTGAGCGCCGGCGTCCACCGTCGTCGTATTCCTATTCGCTTTCGGGGAGCGCGGGAAGATATATAGGGCAGGTAAGGTGTGAATGAGTGAATAGTGTACTCAGAATGAAACCTAATGATATTTAAGTCGCTTCCGCACTCCAAGGATATAAAAACGACCGAAACATAACGAAAAATGCGAATTTCATGTAAAATCCACTACTTTAGACCGCTTGCAGCAGGGCTTGCAATCGTCTGATTGATTTCAAATTTAATATGTAGTGCTTTCATGGCAAAAGGAAAAAACTGAGGGAGCGTTCATCACCAAAATCGTAAAATTTATGTAGGCCACTAAATAAGAGACCCCCTAACATGCGTCGGAGGCGAGGCAAAGCGGAGAAGACTAGACTACAAAAACGATTGGCTTAGATAGAAGGTGTAGATGATTGCTAATTTGTAAGAGGTAGTTGTAAGAAGGTTGTGTAAAATAGAAGTGTAAGCAGGGTAATTTTTTAAGGGCAGCAGTCCGAAAAATAAACGTCTATCTAACTATCTATTTGTTTTATCAGTCACACGATTGCGTTCCCGACCTACGATGATACGTTAAAGAGGAGAGCCTACGTGACCTGCGTTACTTTTATGATCTGGTGCGCCTCCGAAAAGAAGTTGAAGAGGAGAATCTATGTGACTTATATTATTTCTGTGTCCATTAAAAATTACATAGTACAATACCATTAGCCAATTTTACCTTATTTCTATTTTTCGCATTGTAAACATGACGAACAATAACTTTTAATGTCCCCCGGCGAACATTTTTTTCCCTCCAATATAATAAAATTATTAAGAAATGACTATCATGCCGACACTTTTTGATTAATTTATTTTCATAATCGTAATTTATCGTAATTTATTGCTCTTGTTGTCGAAAAACATTATGTTTCAATGTTTTAACGACGATTATTACCCACAAAGTTATTAAGAACAATAAATAAATGTTTAAACGTACTTAGATCATTTAAAATTTAATCAATATTTAAAAAAAATTATTTTTCAAATTTTTAAGGTGTTTTGTGTTGGACATTTTTTCTTAGTAAATGAAAATTTTAAAAGCTTGCATCTCGGTAATTTTTTAAACCTTTTTTCTGATTTAAATACAAGCATTTAGTATTTAGTATAAGTAAATTCATAAATGCCATTTAATTTTTCTATAACAATAATCTACATCAAAAATGTTAAATAAATCAATAATTACAAAAATTAATTTTTGATTCAGAATAGACAATGTTAGATAATTAAATAAAAGCATTTGACTTAAATATTGGATCTAATTATGTATTTAATAATTACTTGCATAAAATGAATAATATTCTTTTTTAAATTAATTCTCACATTATTATTAGCAATTTTTATTTCTGCCTATTAATTTATGTTAATATATAGTTCAATAAAAATAAATAATAATACCATAATCACAATATTTTATGAATCAAAAACTGCTTTTTTGATTTTATTTTATCAATCCAATTGTTCATAAAAACTAGAACTTTAAAGATACATTGTTTCAAAATTCAATTAGTTAGCAATGCTTATGGAAATTTTTGCACATTTTCTTTAGATTTTCAGTGTTTGTATATATTATAATGATCAAATATCTGTATCAAAGAAATTTTGTATCAATGTTTAATCTATATAAAAATTATTTTTTTATTTTAAATCAAAATAATTGCATACAAATTGTATAAAGCACTCAATATAAAGGCTGCGCACATTTTTAAACAAAATTGCTTCTTCAGAAATACATTTTTTTAATAACTATTCTGATTTAAAATATTCTGAATGATTTTGTGCAGTTTTGGACATTGAAGAAATTTCTCCGATAAAAGTATTTGCTTGTTCCATTAAAAGAAAAGTAATTTTCAACAAAACAATTTTTCAAATTATTTAAATTCTTGAATTTCTTGGTTCGGCCATTTTATAATTCGGTCATTTTCAGTCGGGAATTTTGTTCTCCTCGAATTTTTAGAATAGGGTCATATTGTATGCTGTAGTCAGTTGTATTATTCAGGAATTTTTCAAATCGGGATATCGCTCATAAATCATGAACAATATTTTATAGATCTGACAGTAAAATAAACGGATGACTTAAAATTGATTTTTTCTCGTTTCTATGACAGATGCAGTAGATCTGATAGTGTATGCTTTCCACCAAACACTAAAAAAAACATCAAGATGGGCATTTAACTTTTTGCAATTCGGATTTTACGTTAAATTTTCCATTAGAATCTTACGGAGTAATTGCAATAGCTTTTTTGCAGTATTGAAAAATAAAGAATAAATACTTGTCATTAACATAGGCTAAAGTCGACTTCAAGCGCATCTTCTTTAAGTATCAGCATACAACTTAAGCGACGATAGATGCGCTGGAAACCGCCTTTAGCAGAAGTTATGACATTTAAGAAACTATTTTAATTACTTCGTCACACTCTAATGGCAAATTTAACGCAGAATCCGAATTGCAAAAGGTTAAATGCATATCTTGCTGTGGCTTAGTTGTTCTTTTTCCATAATAAGGAATTGCTTATCCCCACAGCTACACAATTAATAGTATACATGGCAGTGGCCAATGACTTTGTAAAGCCATTAAAAAAATCGCATTCGACACTTGCGGTTAAACCCACGGTACGGACCCCTATTGAGCAAAACCAAGAATTTGAGACAAGAATGAATAACGTTTCGTCTATCAACGAGTGGGACAATTCAGACGACGAAACAGAAATCGCCTAATCCGAAGCAAACGACGAGAGCGAAGTAGAGGAAATCACCTTCGAGTAAAAAAATACAATTACGGACGTCGACTAAACTTGCACTCCCTTGCACTTTTTACCCTGAAGTTTTTCTTAAAAAGAAATTGAGTTTGTTAGGACCATTCGAATTCTGGATGAGAATACGAGAGAGCTAAATGGATAGAGGGCCACATTTCCAGAATTGGCGGCATGATGCCAGTAACTATTTTATGCTTGAGTTGAGGGAATCGTATTTTTGTTAGAGTGATTTTTGGTTTTGCAACATTGAAACGATACTCTCAGGGTGAACTGAACTCTGCACTGTGAGCAAACAAGAACTTATTGACATTGCTATGCTATGCGCTAAATATCGGTATTTATCATGGCGATAAATGTATTATATTGTGCCTTATAATATTTAAACAAACAGGGCGCCTTTGTTTTTTACCGCTTTCTTCCTTAGATAAGGAAAATTCTAGGACATTAAGTAGGTTTACCTTATTACGAGTCAACGTTGCAGAGACTGCCTACTTTGCCAACAAATCTATTCCGCGGCGGTAAATAATTTTAAAACAAATTATACCAACCCTAACAATTTTCGTTCTTATCATTATCCAATTTCGATAGGAGATTCGTATAACCAAAGTTAAGAATATTAATAATATTACCCTGACAAACACGCGCCCTTATTCTGGAATAAATATAAGTGCTGCAATGGCTGCGACCACAGAGGGTTCGGCATATGTTTCCGAATCGACCAAACCTGCATTTATTAAAATAGTTTTAAGCAAGTTAAAAGGAATTGCGCGTGAAAGTGTCCGCGACAAATAATATAATCGATTAACGGAGCTCGTAGCTCATCTGCAAAAATTGTTAGCCCCAACAACACGGTTATGATGATGAAGTCTGTAACGGACTGTGCTTTAGATGCATACATACGAGGACCTGCCTCTAAAATGTCCACCTTTGTCCACACTCGAAACCCAAAGGATATTAATGAGGCGTATAAGTACGCACTACATTTGGAGGAGCGCCAGAACTACGCGGAGAAAGTGAGGGTAGCGTCAGAATCGACGTATCATGTTTCAAGGATCTGCTCACAGGATTCAGTACCCTAATGGTCCTTATCCATCTTATTCTAGTCAAACACAGATGTATCCACCCATGCATCCCATTCAATATCTTTACCCCCCAAGATATCCTCCTAACAACGGCTACATGTTTCCACTGCAGTATCCACCTCATGTACCTCATGTACAAGGAGTAACCATGAATCTTCAATGGCCAGAAAAACCCCGTCTCGGTGGACCTAGACCTGTCTCTCCAAAAACGAAATCTTTAAACTACTCTTAGACTTATCATTCGGACGCCATGATGAGTCCCAGTCTTAAAGTGCGTACCAAAACATTCCAAATTTCAAAAGACCCTGAAGAATCTTCCTAACAGGATACCAAAAGGAAGACTGCCCAGCTGGAGACTCATGAAACAGTGATAGTTACCATAATGGATAAAAGTGTTGAGTTTCACGTAGTGCCTTACGATTTTCCTAATTCTGCGAACGGAATTCTTGGTCGGCCATACCTCCGCCAGGAGCAAGCACAGCTATTAGGATTAGTAACGAATATCGATGGGGTGTGCTATGTCTACGCATACAATACCAACGAGAAAGATGAAGAATTCTCTCTGCCACCACAGTAACTTTTTCCGTTCGAATATTGTGATTTTCCAGGGCAGAATTCCGAGGATTCGAAACCGTATAACGAAGAATACAATGCCCTTGAAGGACGGCCCGTTACGAGAGAAAAACATATATTCAAGTGTCTGTATGTATCGCATTTAAATGGGCCAGAACGAGATGTTGTACTAGGATAGGTCACAGATTATCCTGATATAATCTACGCGGTTGGCGAAGTTTAATCGGTAACGAACAAGGTACAGCATAGGATACCTACAACTAGCGACATCATGATTTCCAAGAAAAAATATCGTCATTATCGGGAAATATGGTAGGACTAGAAGATCATCTCCTCCAGATCAGTCGTGAACAGACTGACGATAAGGTAGTCAAATCACGAGCACAGTCACACGCGGAGAAAAAGGAACATTGTTACTGCGCAAACACAAAATCTGCCATCCCTTCCAGCAACCCAACCCAGGATAAGGAAGAGGAGAGAAATCAGGGGCAAGAGACCACTTCGATTGTATACCGAGCTTTTCCGTTGAAATCAGCGACAACCAAAAACAAGGTACGGCAGGACACCGCTACTACAGTCCCCCAATCAAAGCCTAACTCAGGTCACGTCATACCCTCGCAAGTTACCCAAGTTGCTCATTTGACAAACAAAGAGATAGCTGCGAGTTCTGACTCCACAACCCAAACAAAATTTCGCCCACGAACCGCCTCCCCCATGCACGCAGTGCTTAGTAGGGTCTCAGGAAAACCTTCCGTTCTAAAATCTGCTCCAAACCGCAACCCAAGTATCTCGGGTAATAAGGTTAAGGCAAAGCACTCTCAAAAAGGTGTTCTAGGTCCTCACCGTACGTGGTTACCAGGATTAACCGACGACTCTGATGAGACACATCAACCTCCATCCCATTATAAGAAACTAGACCTCGATCAAAGTGGAATAGCTACTCGACTCCGACGACGAGCACGAGTACAGGAAGGGACCAAAATTCCAGACGACAGCCATGAGAACTCCTCATCCAATGACGTCTCATCGATAGGAGAAGAGAGCGATGACTCTCATTCCCCTGCTCTTCAAATGGATCATAGTGTGTTGCCGAGTATCGAAATTGTTATTATCCCTCAAAAGAGAGAACCAGTTCCTAAAAGCGCACCACCCTATTTGCCAAATCCTTGGTTTCCCAACCTTTGCGATAAGCCCACAACAGTGTATATAGATAGAGCTTGTAGTTATAATAGAAAGGGTGAGTCTGAAGGAGGCGTTGGTGTGTAGTTTGGGCCAGATCACCCTTGGAACATTTCTAACCCCGTGTAAAAAAGGCAGAGGTACGTCGCTTCAAAAATTCAGGCTGCTACGGCTGCTCCGAAAAAGGCCAGTGAAAAGAGTATTACAAAATTGAGCATCTCTACTGACTCCAAACTTTTTATCGACAGTTAAACTCGGTAGCTCTCCACCTGGGAGGACAATGGATGGAAAACTGCTAATAGAAAACCTGTTGTAATCCGAGCTGAGTTCAAAGAGTTACTTCAAGCTTCAGAACCTCAGCAGGGATCAAGAAAGATGATATTGAGCATCCTGAGAGCTCGACGTTTTAAAAAGACAGAGTAAAGAAATCAGCGGAACCATTTGCTACGACCGTTGTCAATTTTAGTCCTAACTGCACCAGTAGTGACGAAGATAGCGACGACAGCGATGGGGAATCAAACTTTAATACGCATTCACACGAACCTCGATTGTCAGCAATTCGTTTTGCTGTGAAAAACTCAAAAGATAAATTTGATCAATCCCTCATTGATCACCAGTCTTATTTTTTGGATAAAGAAGGGTTGGGACAAGCTTCTGGTATTGAGCCCCTGCAGCTAAAGATGACGGCGCTCTCTGAAGGCAAAGAAGATTAAGATCTTCTGGATTCTTGTACCGAAACGGAGGATCCACTTTCCGACAGAGTAGAGGATTTTTGAAATTATTTCAGGAATCCCTTAACCAAAAAACAAACTCGAAGACGAAGGATATTGCTTCTGCACTGGAGGATCTATGCAAGCCTACGCCTGAAACTACTATTCTGAGGAATACTCTTAACATAGAAGTTTCCTTTATCGATCCCCCCATACCCCCGCGAGAACAAGAAAAAGGCAAGACGAAGGATCAAGATACCACTTTGACTGGTGAACTCTCATTACAAGCTGGCATTTCTGTGCGACATGAATGGAGTGAGCTACTAAGTTATCAGCGAGATAATTATGCACACTTTATTTGCGAGGACTGCGAACCTACAGACCCCATTTTTAACCCTCCGCCGTCCATGTGTGTAATTAACGCAGCCTTTTTTGTCTTTTTAGTAACAATTCATTTTAAGAACATTTAAAAAAAGCTTTTCATAAAAGCGGACAAATCGATGAGGAAACTATGAGGCCATAAGTAGTTGTTTTTTATATGACAGAGCTAAATGTGGCAGCGATACCTTCGACTGATGTTTAAAAATTATTGAGGACCTCGCATTACAAAACGATGGCCTGTATGATTGTTTTATGACATGCTAGATCAAGCAGGCATCAATGCATTCGGTTTTTATATTTTAAAAACAGTGGTGAATCTCGGAGTCGTCGTGAATGTTTGAAAATGTTGTGTTCTGATATGATAAAGCCATAGATTCGAAATCGGTGGAAGAAGCCTGATTTATTATTATAGACCATGATGTGTGAAATTGTTAATTTTTTTAATACAAATATGTAGAGCAAAATCAGCATTATACTTTTTTCTTCATGCAATATTAATTTCTAAAACAGCAATTTCATGTGTCAAAATAAATATGTTTTTAGAAAACAACACAGCTAAGCTATTTTTTTACAAGAGGGGTGGGCACAGGTAACCCACGTGGTGGCGGAGGTAGTAAAACTAACATGGACGGCGGAGGGTTAAGTTGATTATTGTCAACTAGCGCCCTAATCCACGGAATCTGAAAATGGCCTTGGAACGTGAGCGCTGTGCAACATGTCCTATGGAAAACTCCAGTCATTTACTAGGAAATACGTAACGATTTGATCAAGTATAGTCGCAAATGTTAAAGCTGCCTCGTAAATAAATTAATAAGAGCCCTCACTCAAGAACCCATGATTATCACACACAAACACACACACACAAATTTATTTATTTAAAAGTTTGTCATAAAGTCAACCGCACGTCCCATGACCGTCAGATAAGTAGTTACAGTCTGTAACGGAATCAATACGACGATCCAAAAAAAGTCTCGTGAACCCTGAGGACACGGAGCAACCCACGGGCGACCACATTGTTCAGGCATTGTTCAGGCGCAGGGATGCTTTTAAGCTTTCGAGCTAGGCACCTCTGAGAGCGCCGATGATAAGGATCATTAGTCAAACAGGATATTCCCGGTACAATCGTCGCAACTCCCTTATAAGGTCCTTATGCCTCTCTTTCTTTTCATTCTCCTTGGAACATTTGGAGGCGGGATATTGAGGTTAATACCGTAAGAGTGACAGAGACGGTGATAAAGCCTTTTTAGTGTCGCATTGTACATCTGCATGTAGGTGAGGCATTTTTCTCACCCCTAATACTGAAGTTAAGTCCGATTGTTTCAGCAGCCTCTTCCTCTGCTTTGTAGAGAAACGCACCTTTGCCCACTTCTTCGTGCTTCCTGACCATGTTGAGAAAAGGGTCTCTCCCCTTTGCGACTCTATCTGCTGTAAATAGAATAATTCTGTTGTGAAAACATTCAAAATTCAATTTTCCGCGACCACCTGGACGGCGTGAGATGTAGAGTCGCGGAATGGAAGACTTTAGATGCATGCTTTTGTTCATGTGCATAACCTTTCGTGCCCCGATATCAAGGGATCTGAGCTCGTTTTTCGTCCACAGTACCACTCCAAATGAATAGAGTAATACCGGCATGGCAAGCATGTTCGTTGCAGATACTTTGTTCCTCGCCGACAGTTCGGAAGACCAAATCTGCCGGATATGACGTTTCTATCTGCTTCGGAGAGTATCCTTTATAATTGTCACATCTTGAATGCAGCTCTGTGGCGCGTCCAGGTAGGTATAATTCTCTCCAGCGCAAAACTGTTGTATAGCACTTCTGTCGACGAGTTCAGGGTCCTTAGGGATGCCATTAAGTTTTCCTTGTTTCAAATAAACCTAGGCGCATCTGTTTAACCCAAATTCCATTCCTATTTCCTTAGTATATCGTTCAAAAATCCCTAGAATTAGATGTAGTTGCTCTTTGTTTTCAGTATAGATCTTAAGATCATCCATGTAAAATACATGTGTGACCTTGTACTCTCGATCTGCTTGTGTGCCGCAAAAGTACCCGTCGGAATTACGAAGTGCTAGATATGGTGGCAATAATGTGAGGCAAAAGAGGAGTAGGCACCGCACGAATTACGGATGAACTTTTAAGCTTTCCGAAAGACAGATTGTAAGTCTATGGGAGGTCGAATCGAAAGCTTTCCGCTAATCAATCCAGGCGATGAATAGGTCACGCTACGCCTTTCTGTGAACCGCGTTGTTCATACATTTCTTGCCACACAGGTTCAATTGCACGAACAATCCTATTATTTAGGATATCTGTGATGACGCCAAATGCTAATGGGTTGAAGAAAACTTCTTCCACCAGAAGGTCTTGATACCATCTGGTCCCGGAGCGGAAAAGTTCTTCATCCCTAGTCGAGGTGGGACAGAGAGAAACTGTTGATTTTCTCAGACCCACCTCTCTCTCCGCTCTATACTTCTCTTAGCGGTAAAATTCTTTCCAGATGTGATGTAGGCCTATTTTCTTGCCCAGTCTGTCTTCATGGCGAGTTGATGCATTCGTCTTTTGGTCTTATGATCAACCGTTGGTATTGTTTTACGGTTTGCATCGGCCAAAGACATCGCTGCATTATACACAAAACAATTGATAGTCCAGAGGTCGGATTCTTCGAAAAAATGTCGACGATGCTCGTCATCCCTTTCAGCCAGATCTTTAGGCTTAAGGGAATCCTGGGTGTTGATTTTTCTTCAGTTTCTAAAGAATGGCTCTTCTTCTATCGGATGCCTGCCCGCTGCAGGTCTTAGTGTCGCCTCTCTTTCTTTGTTGCCAGCTTGTTCTGGCTATGGAAGAGTAGGCGTTCTGCTTAATTAGCCCTTTTTTGAAATACTTCGGCATGATTTTTCAGACGTTGATGCGAAAAGTTCGATAGCTTTTGGTGTTTCTCGCACCACATAGCATGTAGTTGTGCCGTGTAACCCCGTTCAGGGGCCTCACTCGCATCGTAGCACTCTAGCAAGTCGCGATTTAGTTGCTCCGTCCACCTAAAGGTCCCGAGTTTCCGTCGATCCATCGCATTGAATCTATCGCCATTGGCTCCCCGAGCTCCAGAGTGGTCGGCATTGTTGGACGACCCATCTTAGGGAGCCCTGCGCGTTCTGTTATTTTGAACTGCACTTACTACAACTATGCTTGGCGTTGTCATTGTTGTTCCCACAAGAAGCTAGGGAAAGGGGTTCCTCCATCCTTTTAGAGCCACGCATGCAAGAATAAGGCTGCGTACGAAGGACCATCCCAATGCTGGGATTTATAGGAGAAATCGTAGGGCCGGTAGCAGGATTGTTGACCTACGAAGACGAACAGCCCATGAAAGCGAAGATCGGCGACATCAATCTTGCTTAAGCAAACTTATCTCATATGGTTGGTCGGCAAACACATGTCATCAGATCTCAACTGAAGAACTTGCATCGGATTACCGAAGTAAATAAACATCGACAGCAGCAGTTGCAGAACGAGCTAAATATTCTTTTACCAAACGTTGGTGATATATCGGCAATACTCACCAATCTAACATATCCCCATGCTCAGACCAATTTACAACATGCTGTAGGAAATGGTTTAGATGAGTGTATCCGATCAGGTGATCGAATGATGGAGGTGGCTCAGAAGGCGAGGAAAGGAGAACTACATCCAGCGTTGCTAACATCCCAACAACCAGAAGCCGTATATAGCGACATCCAGGATCACGCACCTAAAGTGGCTTTCTCAATACCTGGGCCACATTTGAGCATTGACGAGTTGGCCAAAATCGCATCCACTTCCGGCACAATAGCTGATTTTAGAAAATAGAACCTGAAGGGCATACGTTCTATCAAAATTCACATACCTGATCATGGAGGGGACTCAGTGCACAAAGGTGCACCTGAGGCAATAGATGCCGGGCTCCATTGTACTATGGAACCCCCTTATCAAATTAATCTCCAAGGCTTGGGATTTATCCAAATTGCACTAGGGTATAACCTAAACACAACTACGGTTACCCTGCCAGGATTGGAACCTATTCATGAACAAACTATAATCGTATATAAACCACAGATTCATTTAGAACTCTCAAAATTAACTTCAAAATTACATCAAATCCGAAAATAAACCCAGATAATAGGCTTAATCTCAACTACTTCCCAGAAGGATGTAAGCCTGCCATCCTGCCAGTCAGGCGACAAAAACTTGGAACAATTGGAACAACAGTTATACAATTTTAGTATTCAAAGGTAAGAACAGTCCAGTCATAGTTCGTCAATACATGGCTCCTATGTCTGTCTGGTATTACTGTTAATACAATTCACCATTAGCATAATTAAGGATACGGAGGCCGAAGCAGACACTACAACACGCATTGATCGCTGATATATTGCCTCATCGCCCTGAATTTTCTTAACTGTCTATGCTGTAAATATGTAGATCTCAACATTGAATTCTTCCTGTTAAGCAAATCCTTTCCTTTTATAATGACCTACCGTTCATATTTTCTTAAAAGAAACTATTGATTAACCTTATTAATTCATAATCAACCTGCTTCTCGCACTTTTCTAGCAAAAATGTGACAGAAATTCGTCAGTTGTATTTGGGGTTGGGAGCAAAATCTGCATGTTGCACGACTATTCCTAGGCGTTTAATCTCATTAGATGTACGCGGTACTTGCGAGATAATAAGATGTATTTCGACTGGAGCAGCAACGACATCGGACACTGGTAACATTCTAGAACGATTGTTAAAATTTCAGGGAATGCTTGTTACGGTGGGCCATGTGAGAGTAGGCAATCGAAAAATTTTCCTCAATTGCTCATCCCCACAGCTACTCAATTAATAGTATACATGGCCGTGGCCAATGTGTCTGCACCTCCCGTGACAATACTGTACCATACATATGCCTAGTAGGCTAAAGAGAGGAAGACAGAGAGAGAGAGAGAGAGAGTGAGAGAAAGAGCGAGGGAGAAATTCCACACATTGGAATCGTAATACATTGACCACGCTACACCGAGTACAATATTGGAGATGGCGGCGCGTGTCAGCCTCCTTTCTCCACCTAAACTCACACCACCTCGTGGCCTTCCTATCATCCGGATAATCGCGACACTCGGCGCGACTGAAAAATGTTGATTAGTAATGCAGATTGGTATTAAACATAAAATTCTTATTTTGGTAAAATCCTTCAAGTTAATTCAACTATCTATTACATACATTTGGAAAAATGCATTATGGATTGGTCTCTCTCCACCCAGTATTAATCAATAACACTATCCCTTGTCAGAAATATCGATACACTGCAATCGCAATAATTCAATAATTAATTAATTAATTAAAAAGTTTCAGGACTGATGGTGAGGGCTGAGATATTAAGTAATATTTCGAATTAACAAAACTTGCTAGGTAAGAAGTCCGATTGATATGTGGAACCTTTGATTTTTCCTTGCTCCGTTCGCTTTTCCTCGCACGTGTTGCACCATGTATTGTCGCCCTGAAGGTTTAAATCAAATAAAGGGAGGTCCGGCAAGGGAGGATTTTGGGATGTTAAGTGGAGAGATGCGTTGTAGAAACGCTATTAGTCCCAATCACTCTCTTTCTCTAAGTGATTGTCCATCAGTGATTGTCCATCCATTCGTATGTATGTATGTCTATATGGATGGTTACATGAATGTTGTAGCCACGCTTACTTTTAAGGATTTGTCCAATCAACTCAGCCTTCGAGACACGAGAGTTTTTAGACATTGCGCAACTATCTATGTGAAGAACCAATTCTGTGGTATCCTGACTTCACGAAACAATTTCAACTGACTACTGATGCATCAGAGTTTGCCACTGGGGCCGTACTAATCCAAAAGTACGGTCAAATGTACACGCCGGTGGCATACTTTTCTTAACTAATGACCAACGTCGAACAACCCTTTGAACTGACACTACAGTCCTCCAATCGAAGCCTAACTCAGGTCGCGTTACACGGTCGCAAGTTACCCAAGTTTCTCATTTGACAAGCAAAGAGATATCTGCGAGTTCTGACTCCACAACCCAAAGAACGGTTCGCACGCGAACCGCCTGCACCATAAGGCAGTCCTTAGTAGGGCCTCAGGAAATCTACTGTTTTAAAATCTGTTCCCTGGTAAAATTTTTAAGCCCGCCCTAAGAATGCAGAAAAACAACGCTGCTGAAAATGAGGCTGCTACGGCTGCTGCGAAAAAGGCCACTGAAAATGGGATAACAAAATTAAGCATTTCCACTGACTTCAATTTTCTGATCGACAGTTATACTCAGTGGCTCCCCACCTGGGAAGCCAATGGATGGCAAACTGCCGATTTGATCAATCCCATAGTGAACACCAGTCTTATTTTTGGTTTGAAGAATGTTTGGGTCAAGCTTCTGCTATTGAGCCCCTGCAGCTAGAGATACGGCTGTCTCTAAAGGCGAAAAAGATCAAGATCTCCTGTCACGTTTGCAAAACATAGACCCTAGTATTGAAACAGAGGATCCACTTTCCGAAAGAGTAGACAGATTCATGAAATCATTTCAGGAACCCCTTAATTAAAAAATAAACTCGACGACGAAGGATATTGCTTCTAAACTGAAGGATCCATGTAAGTCTACGCCTGAAACCGACCAGCCAAAAGGTACCGTGCAATTCAAGAATGTACTCAACGTTGTATAATCATCAAACATTGGACAAAAATCATCACGAAGATTGCTATTTTAAGCTCCCTAGACATTATATACGCCAATCTCTCGGTCTACTCCATCAATATCTGAAAAGGACAGTAAGGTTCCCACAGATAACAAGACAAAGCCCCCAAAGAAGAATCGGTTCACAATGTCATCGAAAAAGGAAACCGCCTTTGACGATGTGTCTATGATACGCGCCGATACTACTATTCTGAAAAATACTTTTGACATAGAAGTTCCCTTCATCAATCCTCTCAATCCCCCGCGAGAACAAGAAAAAGGCAAGACGAAGGACCAAGAGACCACTCCAACTGATAAACTCTCATTACAAGCTGCCATTACTGTGCGGCATAAATAAAGTGAGCTACTCAGTTATCGGCGAGATAATTATGCGCCCTTCATTTCCCAGGATTGCGAACCTATAAACCCCATTTTTAATTTGCTAATTGCCACCGTGCCCCTTAATCCACGGAAATTATGGAAGAAAAGACCAAAAAAGGGTCAAATAATTTTCACTCCGTTTGGGAATTATAAGGTGTACTCCATTTTGATTAAGCGAAATCACTTCGAACCTGTAGAATGGAGCAAAGTAACGACTGGGTTACTGTATCTGCAAATGGCCTTGGAACGCGACCGCTGTGGAACATGCCGTATAGCACTCTTCAGTGATTTACTAGCTGATCTACCACGAAACAAAATGATTGAGTTGCTGGCGGACATATTGCGGGGTGGTTCTCCCTCTTTTACATTATGCCACGGCAAGTTAGGAATATCATCGCATGAATTGCGTTTAAAGGTAATAAAAGAATATCACAATAGTCTATAAACCAGATATAAAGGTTTAACGAAGACCTACCGTCGTATTCGAGAGCGGTACACGTGCCCGGGTCTACGTAACGATGTAGTCAACTATATTCGCGAGTGTCAAAGCTGCCTCAAGAATAAATTAATAAGAGCCTGTACGCGAGAACCCATGGTTAATACGGACACACCGCTGCTTTGTACAGAAACGCTCCTTTGCCCACTTCTTCGTGATTCCTGACCATTTTAAGAAGAGGGTCTCTTCCATTTGCAACTCTATGTGCTGTACCCAGAATAATCCTGTTGTGAAGACATTCAAGACTCAATATTCCGCGACCCCCTTGACGGCGTGAGATGTACAGTTGCGGAAGACGTCACGCTACGCCTTTCTGTGAGCCGCGTTGTTCATACATTTCTTGCCACACAGGTTCAATTGCACGAACAATCCTATTATTGAGGATAGCTGTGAATATCGTATACAGTGCGTTCAGGCAAGTTTTTTAGCATAGATCTTAAGATACACACAGGTTCAATTGCCTGAACAACCCTACCATTTAGGATAACTGTGAATATACGAGCCAAATGCTGATGGTTTGAAGAAAACTTCTTCCACCAGAAGGTTTTGATACAATCTGGTCCCGGTGCGGAATAGTTCTTCATCCCTCTTAATACATTTTTCACCTTCTCGGTAGTGATGGGTGGGCATTCTTTATCAGATGTTATAAAGGCAACACATAACTCCTTGAAGCTATTTATATTTTCTGAGTCTTCGTCCAGTCTATACTGAACTTCGTAGACTTTTCTCCAAAATACTTTAACCTCCTCTGGTTTGGGTTGATGTTCGACAGTAACTGGAGGGTCTTGGAAGAGTCGAGATGGGCCAAAGCTCTCGCTGCATTATACACACAACAATTGATAGCCCAGAGGTCGGATTCTCCGGAAAAATATCCACGAAGCTCGTCATCCATTTCAGGCAAATCTTTAGGCTTGAGAGAAACCTTGGTGTTGATGTTTTTCCGGGTCGCAAAGCATCGCTCTTCATCTATTGGATGCCTGCCCGCGGTTGGTCTTATTGTCGCCTCTCTTTCTCTGTTGCCGGCTTGATTTAGCTGTGGTAGAGTAGGCGTTCCGCTTACATAGACCCTTTTACGAAGTAGTTCAGCATGGTTTCGCAGACGTTGCTGCGTTCAGGGGCCACACTCGCATCGTAGCACTCTAGCAAGTCGTGATTTAAACGCTCCGTCTACCCAAAGGTCGCGAGATCCCGCCGATCTATCGCATTGAATCCCTTTTCATTGGCTCCCCTAGCTCTAGATTGGTCGGCATTGTTAGCCGACACATTGTCGGGAGCCCTGCGCTTTCTGTTGTTTTGCACTGCTCTTACTACGACTATGTTTGGTGTTGTTATTGTTGTTCCCACGAGAAGCTAGGGAAAGGGGTTTGTCCATCCTTGTAGAGCCCCGCATGCAAGGATAAGGCTGCGTACTCTGAGAGGTTGCCCGGTATCCCAGAGTCACCATTCTAGACACCTCACCCAGGTGCCATTCAGCTTTCGGCACGGTTTTCACACATCCGCTTGGGAGTTAATTCCTTCGGGACCACCCCTGGACAATTGTTCGCGACTGACTATTTATTTTTTGTAAATATATTCAGCAGAAACCGTTAGTACAGTGACCCTCTATCCGCAACCCGAGGACCCTGTACCAAGGGTTTCTGCTGAATATATTTACAAAAAATAAATAGGCAGTCGCGGACAATTGTCCAGGGGTGGTCCCGAAGGAACTAATTCCCAAGCGGATGTGTGAAAAACGTGCCGAAAGCTGAATGGCACCTGGGTGAGGTGTCTAGGAAGGTGACTCTGGGATACCGGACGACCTCTCAGAGTACGCAACCCTCTCCTTGCATGCGGGGCTCCACAAGGATGGACGAACCCCTTTTCCTAGCTTCTCGTGGGAACAACAATGAAAACACCAAACATAGTTGTAGTAAGTGCGGTGCGAAACAACAGAATGCACAGGGCTCCCGACAATGGTTCGGCCAACAATGCCGACCAATCTAGAGCTGGGGGATCCAATGAAAATGGATTCAATGCGATGGATCGGCGGGATATCGCGATCTTTGAGTGGACGGAGCGTTTGAATCACGACTTGCTAGAGTTCTACGATGCGAGTGTGGCCCCTGAACGGGGTTACATGGCACGGCTGCATGCTCTGTGGTGCGAGAAACACCCGAAGCTATCGCACTTTTCGCAGCAATGTCTGCGAAACCTTGCTGAACTACTCCGTAAAAGGGGCTATGTAAGCGGAACGCCTTCTCTACCACAGCTAAAACAAGCCGGTAACAGAGAAAGAGAGGCGACATTAAGACCCACCGCGGGCAGGCATCCAATAGATGAAGAGCGATGCTTTACGACCCGGAGAAACATCAACACCAAGGTTTCTCTAAAGCCTAAATTCTGGCTGAAATGGATGACGAGCTTCGTGGACATTTTTCCGGAGAATCCGACCTCTGGGCTATAAATTATTGTGTGTATAATGCAGCGAGAGCTTTGGCCGATGCGAACCGTAAAACAAAACCAACGGTTGATCATAAGGCCAAAAGACTAATGCATCAACTTGACCTAAAGATTAGCTGGGCAAGACAGTATGCGTCTTGCATTCAGTGTGTGATTGACTACATCACATCTGGCAGGAATTTTACCGCCAAGGTTCGACAGTTCGCGCGCGAACACCGGACCCATTATCACACACTTAACAAATCAAAGCTGCTGACCATCAGGCAGCATATTGTTGAGATAATACGGATACTATCTGACGCTAAGAGAAGTCTAGAGCGGAGGGAGAGGTGGGTCAGAGAAAATCAACAGTTTCTCTTTGACCCATCTCGACTCTTCCAAGACCCTCCAGTTACTGTCGAACTATGAAGAACTATTCCGCACTGGGACCAGATTGTATTAAAACCTACAGATGAAAGAAGTTTTCTTCAACCCATCAGCATTTGGCCCGTCTTTTCACCTCATATTTGAAGTCGGAAGAGCCGAGTCCAGATGTCGGGAGAACCTGCTCATCGATAGATGTGTCTGCAAAGATACAGCATTCTACCAGCGTGACCTATCGATAGCCTGGATTGATTATCGGAAAGCTTTCGATTCGACCTCCCATAGATTTGTCATCTGTCTTGGAAATCTCCAAGGTTCATCCGCAAATAGTTGGGTGCATAGAGAGATTGATGCCGCTTTGGAAAACCAGATTTACTATCTCATCTGAAAAAAATCGTGTGACAACTAACAAGGTCACCTTTCAGAGAGGTGTCTTTCAGGGCGACACCATGAACCCACACTTCTTTTGCCTTACATTATTGCCACTATCTCTAGCACTTCGCCATTCCGTCGGGAACTTGTGAGGCAAACCTGCAGATCGAAAGTACAAGGTCACTCATGTATTTTACATGGACGATCTTAAGATCTATGCTAAAAACAGAGAACAATTGCATCTAGCTCTGGGGATTGTCAAACGATATACTAAGGAAATTGGAATGAAATTTGGGTTAGGCAAATGCGACAAGGTTTATTTGAAGCGAGGAAAACCTGATGGCATCCCTGAAGATCTTGAGCTCGTTGATAGAAGCGCCATATGACACCTTTGCGCTGGAGAGACTTACACATACCTGGGCATGCCACAGAGCCGCATTCAGGATGTGACATCTATAAATGATACTCTCCGAACCAGATACAAACGTCTCATCCGACAGATTTGGTCTTCCGAACTGTCGGCGAGGAACAAAGTATCTTCAACGAACATGCTTGCCGTCCCGGTACTACTCTGTTCATTTGAAGTAGTTCCATGGACGAAAAACGAGCTCAGATCTCTTAATATCGGGACAAGAAAGGTTATGCACATGAAAAAAAGCATGTATCTTAGGTCTTCCGTTCCGCGACTGTACATCTCACGCCGTCAAGCGGGTCGCGGAATATTGAGTCTTGAATGTCTTCACAACAGGATTATTCTGGGTACAGCACATAGAGTTGCAAATGGAAGAGACCCTCTTCTTAAAATGGTCAGGCATCACGAAGAAGTGGGCGAAGGAGCGTTTTTGTACAATGCAGCGGAGGAGGCTGCTGAAACACTGGGACTTGACTTCAGTATTAGGGGTGAGAAAAACGCATCAAATCTTATCTATGTCGAGTACTCACTCCTGAAAGCCCGGGTTGAGAAAGCACAAGAGAAAAACTTTCGTGAGCAGCTCCTCGATAAGGGGATGCACGGTATCTTCCACAGAAATGTGAAGGATCAGTCAATATCTTGTGAGCTAAGGTTTGCTTTCCTTAAATCGCCCGGATTGAAGTCTGGTAGGTAGGGTTTCATTTTTGCATGCCAAGACATTAACCTTAATATCGCTCTTCTAAATGTTCCTAGGGAAATTCAGTCAATTGTCGAGAATGGGAAGTGCCACATATACTGGAACTTTATATTTTCGACAATTGTTTCTGTTGGTCACTCGAGGCCTGACATGGTTGTTCTTGACTTCGAAAAGCGAACCATGTTCGTTATCGAATTTTCGGCACTAGCTGGCAAAAACATCATAACCAAGGAGAATGAAAAGAAAGAGAGGTATCGAGACCTTATAAGGGAGTTGCAACGATTGTACCCGGAATATTCTGTTAAACTCAATTTGAGGAAACTTTTTAACACTTGGTATTAAGTATTCACGCATATATAAATTATAAATATGGACACGTACATGTAATTATAACCTACAAGTGAAAATCATTGACAGGTTAGTATCAGAGAAATAAATATCATGGACAGGTTCATATCACAAAAAAGACACATTATAGACAGGTTTATATGAGAACAAATAAGTATCAGAAAAAAGTATCAGGTTGAAGTAATTCGAAGTTTGTTGAGCCCCAGAGTTGTTTCCTTTTACTTGTCAATATTTTTATATTTCAATTTTTTAATGGACTTTTTAACCACACGTAAAAGAGACAGAACCAATTTTGGCATAATAGCAAAAGTGATTATTGAGAAAATATAACTTATCTGAAATAATTGAAACAAAATTGTACACTTATTTTATTTTCTGATAGTTTATGTAGGAGATTTTTGAAATTAATGGATGAGAAAGTTTTTAAATCATTTTTAGATTTACATTTCATGTAACGTAAACAAAAAGAATAGAAAAAATTTTGAATTT
The DNA here is from genome assembly GCF_010883055.1 of Belonocnema kinseyi. Classification (NCBI taxonomy): domain Eukaryota; kingdom Metazoa; phylum Arthropoda; class Insecta; order Hymenoptera; family Cynipidae; genus Belonocnema; species Belonocnema kinseyi. Next base: position 150,067,697 of record NC_046660.1, read on the forward strand.
ATTTTTGGATTGGCAGTTTATAATTTCCAAGGCCGATACACCAAAAATATAACGAGGTATGTTACGTCTTACGAGATGTAACTTACCCTGCATTTTATTTGATTCAAAGTGGTTTTAGATGTAGGGATTCTTCTTGGTTCCAATCAGCATTGCCAATCAATTAGGTAGAAGAGTGGTAAGACCCTAATTTTCCAATGGACGTTGAGAATTAGGTATGTGCCCATATATGGAGGATGTCCCAGTAACCATAATGCCTTGTATCCCTTCTAAAGTACCATGGGGGTAATTAATGAGATAGCCAGTCAGTTATTAGGAATCTTGATGTGCCCAAATATGGAGAATGGCGCAGTAACCAATATAAATGGTATCCCTTCCTAGGTGTCTTAGGGTAAGATATTATGATGCGCAGATGAGCATAAGGTTCGCGGGTGTCCTTTTGGTTATGGGTGAACGGATCACCCTCCTATAGCTGTGATCTTTATGAAGCTGTTTATTGCTTTTAGATCTAAGATTCTGGTCTCCGTGATAGAAATATGTAGGTCAGAATGACTAAATAATATACATGTGGTGTAGGTACCATCATTTTGTTAACGTATGGGACTGAAAATATTGTCTCTTTTCAGTCTTGGCTTTCTGATTACTTTATAGCTCTTGAGTTAGCGTGTAGTGTTCTGGTTTTGTTGGCTATGCGAATATTTATGCGTATCGCTTATTTTTGTTCACTGCGATGTGTACGTGTTTATAGGTACCAGACTATTATGAGCGTATGAGATTGAAAATGCAGCTGCCTTTTCTGGTTCCCTTGTGAATTAATTTATTTCTTTTTAATTGACGTGTGCCTGTTTTTTGTGCAAAAGATGATGCGTAGCTTTTCTTGAGCTGCTGGGTTAACCTTACACTGTTGCGTCGTTCCTTCCAAATCTGATCTTCGCGAATGATTTTAAGAATTCTAGGTTTTGTTTACAATAATAATAGTATTTGAATGTAATCATTTAACTTGTCCATTTATTATTGAATATAAATATTATGTATTTATAATCCATTGTTTATAATGATTTATTATTATTATTATTATAAAAGTCGCGGAAGGTGACAGTAACATAATTTAAATTTTAATACATTCTTTATTTTTCAAAAAATTTGTGTTTCAGTAAAATTCGATTCTTTATAAAGATTCTCTAATGATTTATTAATTTAATTGTGTCGCTAAATCTCAGTTAAAGAAATGTATCTAAAACTATTCGATTTCTCGACGGATTTAATTTTCTCTTTTCAGGAAATCGGTCCCAAATATTTGCATCGGCACCACTTCTGATAGAGTATTAAATCTGAAAGTAAAGACTTTATGAGAGACTCTAATTAAAAATGAATTTTTGATTGCTTTTTAATGATAAAAACGAAGATGAGTGATCACAAAAGGGAAAGGAGAATTTCGGTTTTAAAAATTAAAATAGCGTTTCCTCAAACTTTAAATTAAAATTTTCGGCCTAACCATTCAAGATATTTTTATATGTAATCAATCCCTCTATTTAATCCTAAACGTCTAAACCTGACTGATTTAATTCTGACTGTCCAGGACTTAATGTTTTTAATTTAATTGTTTTTCCTTTTTTGTAAGTTTAATACAATTTCCAAATGGTTAGGAATTTTTAAACTCATTCTGGGATTTAATCCGAATTTCCTAGAATTCAAAAATCCACACATTTAAATTAGTGAATCGTTTTTACTGATTTTATACCATGCTACAAATCAAGAATTTCTTTTTTGGAATAATCTCTCGAATTAGAACGGGTCGAATAAAAACTTTATCCGTCGTCCATAAAAATGGTTAATTATAATTCCAAAAATCTTTTGAAAAACTTGTATAAATTACAATAATTTATAATTCTCTTTTTTTACACATAATAATGGTTTTTTAATCAAGGATATTATTCCTCTGCTAAATTCTGGACTTTTCTTTCTGGAAATAAGAATCTATTTGAAACCTACGGAATGCTATCTGTTTTTCTCGAATGAGTACCAAGCTCGCTTTCATGTTTTCGCAAAATCAGCTGCTCGTAGCGGTGCTGAGCGAGGAGTGCACTTCCTCGATCAATCCTCGCATCGTCTAGGTCTCTCCATTCATCAGACCCGTTCATCCCCTCTTTTTTCATGAATGAATACGCACGCAATTGTCGGGTTTCCTTTAATTTGATCCCGTTTCATGCAATAGCTACATTCTTGAGATACATATAATCCTTTTGGTTAGGGCGCTCCCATGGCTGAAGATTAGTAGAATAGTGGAACAGTTTTGACCCATAAGGTGACTGCTAGAGCTTGTGCAGTCACCCTGTTGGTAAAAACTGTTCCACTATTCTACGAATCTACCTCCATAGGGCTGCGCCCCTATGAATTCACGAGAGGTCATTCAGTAGCGTAATATAAATATTGTTCTCCCATTCTGAATGGATAATTCTGTTTTTAATTTAACAAATATTCTGAACTACTTTAACCTGCCCTCCCTGCATTTCGTGTTTAACTTATATGTGTAATTTTTCATAAGCTTTTCTTATTTTTTACTTAATGTAAATTTTACATGGTAAAGACCATAATACATGGAAATAGTCGGACCGAGTTCTAAAAATATATATATATATTTTTTTTTTTTAATAAAAAATAAGCATAAACTTATCTAACCACGAGACCGATTTGGCCAACAAGCCCGTTAAAATTTCTCAAATGTGATTTTTTGGGTCACCCTAATACATATTTCAAGTAAATAATTTCCCTATGGTTTCAAAAACTTATTTTTAAGAACAATAATCAATTCTTTTTAAATAAAAATAATATATCTGGCAAACTTTAAAAAAACCTTATTTAAAAATAATTTATATTGGTATGAATACAAATAATACAATAGTTTCTTCACACAACAAATTGTTTTTTGTCAAGAAAATAAAGAAAATATAGTATTATCCGTATTCATACCTATATTTTCCTGATACCATGATCATTTTTGTTGCTTAATTACAATTCTAGCTCTTATATATCGAAGAAATAAAAATGGGAAACATTTTACATGATAAACACCATAAGATAGAAAAATGACGGGAGCGAGTTCTAAAAATATTTTTTTGTTCGGAAATAAAAAAATAAGCATAAATTTATTTGCCTATGAAAACGATTAGGGCAACAAGCCCGTTAACATTTCATAAATGTGATTTTTTGGGTTACCCTAATACATATTTCGACTAAAAAATTTCCTAATAATTTCAAACAAACTTTTTCAACAACAATAATCAATTCCTTAAAATGTAAATAATATATCTACCCAGGCAGGCCGAAGGAATCGAATGAATCCTCTATAAAGTACCCGTAAAGACCCCATCGGGTCCTCATTTGGTTTCTTCTTAAAAAACTAACAAAACAGCAAGATCAACTTTTAAACTGTTGAAATTCGGATTCTACGTTAAATTTTCTATTGAAAACTCACGGAGTAATCGCAATACTCTTTTTTTGCAGCGCTAAAAAGTTTTAAAAAATATATTAGATCTATAACGCCTGTTGATTGCTATTTACAGATAATGCGTTTGAAGTGTAGCAGTCAACAGGCATTATGCGTCTTATATTATTTAAAAGTTTTTACCGTTGAAAAAAACAATCGCTATTATTCCATGACCTTCTATAGGGAATTTTAACGTAGAATCCGAATTTCAACAATTTAAAAGTTGATTTTGCTTTTTTTTTTTTGGTTTTTTTAAAAGGAACCGAATGGGGAACCAATAGAGGGTCTTTATGGGTACTTTGTAGAGGCTCCATTCCGTTCCTTCTGTCCGCCAGCTCAGGGAAATTCAAAAAATCTGATTCAAAAATAATGTTTATTCGTATGAATACAAATTATACAATATTTTCTTGGCCCGATAAATTGCTTTTTGTCAAGAAAATAAAGAAAATATAGTATTATCCGTATCTATACCTATAATTTTCTGATACAATGATAATTTTTGTTCCTAAATTTTTATTCTAACTCTTATATCAGAGTAATTTTATAAACTAGTGAACCTATCAATTTTACAACTTCGAATTTTAAAGAAAATTAGAATTGTACAGATCAAAATGCGGAAAGTTTAAATTTTATTTCGAAATCCAGAAAATGAAAATTTAAATGCGAGCATCTAAAAATGCATTAAAATATCCAAAAACACTTATTATTTGAAATTCGTTTGAGAAGTCTTATTATTTGCATATGGCTTCAAACCATTGATCGATTACACAGGCAAGTGACAAGTGACCAGGCTACCCTTATGGTGTCTTTACGATATCGTAAATAAATCGTATGATTTGACGATGTTTTTACGATATCGCAGACACTGAAACGACATAGACATATGATGTCGTAAAGATGTCGTAAAGATGTCGCAACGATGTCGTTAAGATGTCCCAACAAGATGTTATCCTAGCCAGGTGAAACGGTTAGCACACCAGTGCGTTTATTCTTCCGTATACTGGTATTATCAAAATAATATCCGGAATATTCCTAGGTTTTCCTCTATTTTCTTCATCTAGGGGAAAACTGAGACGTCTAGAAGAAATTCTGAGGCCAGATTTCAATTCAGCAGCTCAAAATCCATAAGAGTAACCTCGTCACTTCTCTCGTGCTGACAAATTTTTTGGATGGCCTGTGTATCAAATAAATCTCTAGGCTTTTCCCTAATTTTTGAATCTAGGGGAAAACTGGGACGCGTAGGACAAACCCTAAGGCAAGTCTTATCATTTTACAATCGCTCATATTTGCACGTACTCGAAGATGCGACTAGAAAAAACTCCATGTACATTTTGAAATCAAAGTGTCAATAATTTACAAATAAATTCAAAAGGAGATTGATAATGAAAATTTAAAATAAAAATAATATTAAGAATGGAAAACTAGTCGTAGGCCAACAAAAGGTAGCTTGATTGCAGTTTTCTCGACGAATAATATAGATTTCCAGGATCAGCCAAAATTCAGTTTGCTCTTTCGAGAAAAGAATTGCCGAAGGTTCAAGATTCCACACCAATTTAACCAAATTTAACCTGCTGGGTTGATAATTGGTCATACCACAAAACATTTACTTTTCCTCCTCAAGTTTATTTTCAGTGTTGCTCGGCGCTAGTTATCTCGAGAGAGAGCAAATGTGTTCGTTTCTCGTGCAGTAGAAATTTTAAAGTTAGACCATTTACATCTACCAGAGCGACTTGGTAACTGAACGACCGCTATAAAATGAAAGCGAGTTTTATCCTCAGATTTGGTATATCTGCTCTTTTTTATCGTCAACGCTATTGTTTGATTGCTTCTGATTATTGTTGCAAATTGGTCGTAAGATTGATAATTTCTTGCAGAAAGCATGAGGGAATCGACAACGAAATCTTGTTGTATCCTTAGTTTATTAAAAAGTAGCAGTCAGATGTATCGCAAGTTCTCGAGGTCCGTTGTTGTTCATCGACGATGATGATTCTACAGTGGCGTCGGATAAAATCAAAATAGAAATAAATTAGGCTAAAATTAAAATAGAGAAATATTCATGCATCGAACCGCGTAGAATCGTGGAGCCCATGAAATACCAGAAATCCCATTTTTTTTAGATATGATTAATTTTTGTAGTTGCAAAATCAGCAACAGCCTTGAATTGATTCAAATATTCAGACAAACAGGCATGCGGTTCAATGTTAATTTTCGTAACTTATCCAAACTTCAGCTGAAATTAAAAAATTCTTTCAGTGCAGGTGCTTGTTAAGAAAAAAAAATGAGAAAAATTCATCCAGCAAAGGATTAATACGAAATTATTTCTGGAAAAAAAGGTCCTAGTCCCTCGAAACTCTATTTGGAATCGAAACACAAATCTTCTGATTTCCTTTCAGGTGCTTCTCTAATGAATCTATTAGAAGGATCAGAATAACAACTCTTAATTCAACAAACTAACGCTAATCTTTTGCTAGGTTTTAATGGTACAAGTAATTATTTTAAATGAATCTACTATATTATCAGAGATGGTACTTTACCGGCCGTAAACAACCTTCCAATTCATGAAGGCAGAAAATCTACACAATATCGATCAAGTTAAGAATCTTCAATATCAGAAAATACTTAACGTCTAATCAGACTGGATGGAAAATAATACTTTAACTAAAAATTAAAATTAATTTTTGAAAAAAAGATCCTACTTCTTCTTAACTCCATTCGGAATCGAACCACAAAACTTTTGATTTTAAGCTAGGTTTTGATGGTACAAGTAACTATTTTAAACGAATCTGCTATACTGTCAGAGATGGTACTTTACCGACCGTAGACAACACTTCAACTCATGAAGGTAGAAAATCTACTCAATATCGATCAAGTTAAGAAACTTCAATAACCGAAAATGATTAGCATCTAATCAGACTGGATGGAAAATGATATTTCAAATTTTAATTTAAATTATTTCTTAAGAAAAGGTCCCACTCCTTCTTAACTCCTTTCGGAATCGAACTAAAAAACCTCTGACGCACTGGCGAAACCGGGGAACTCAACCGGCGCCTCGAGATGTATGGCGGTAAGAGGCAAATTAAGAAAATTAACAAAAAATAAAACACTGATAAAAGAAGTTAAGCCATCCAGCCTGCAGCTCAAGGTCGCCATATGATAGCTTAGACCCGACGGGTGATTACGGCTCTCTTTTCCTTTTATGCAAGTAAATAAAAAATCCAACGTTAAACATTAAAATCTTCGATGGAAATAGATCATGCACCCCCCACCAGGTTTGTGTTTCACTTAGGCGTAAAGCAGCTTTAGTAATATGATTTTCTCTTGCATCAACCATAGACTTGTAAAACGATTTCTTTAGAATTAAACCACTATTAAAATCCTAAGAAATTATGATTAGAGTAAGTCGGGGTGAAAGGGTCATTGGAGTTCATGTTTACATTAAATTTTCTTGCATAAGAATTATTAAATAAATAATTAAAATACGAAAAAACTCCAACGGCCGTTCTATTCGTCGTAGCTCCATTATTCTTCGTGGATAATGAACCCACGATAAATAATGAATGATTGTTAAAATTAAGGATTTTTAAATTAATTCATTATATTTTTAATTTAAACTTAAAACTTTTCAATCTTTAGAATTCTCGGTGTCGACGCATGAAGACCGAGGCAGTGCGTTCGAGGCAGCGCTCCCCCACTGCTGGCTGCGACTCCGTTGTCGGTCTCGCAGCCAATCAGCGGGCCCGCTGCCGCTCCGACTGCTCTCGGCCAGCCTCACGCTACTAAACCTCAGTGTCACTCTTCGCTAAGTTTCGAAATTTTATTCTTACGTGTTCGTGTTACATCATGCCAGTGTTCTCGTCTTTTTGTGCAGTGGGAATTAGTTAGGTGGAGGTAGGAGAGCGGGTGCCAGGGCTTCTCCCTGTTCGTGTTCAGCCTACTTGCGCGGTTAGGACGGGTTGGTTAGTGCTGGAAGGTGACTTTCGAAGTGCTAATTCCCGTAAGTAGGTAGGGTCACAAGAGGTTAGCTGGTGCTAGAGGGTAACCTCTACGGTGCCAGTTCCTGTGACTTCCGGCAATCGTCGTCCGTTCAGTGTACGGTTTGTGTTCCAACGTTCTAAACCTTTTAATGACAAGGGACAACCAACGATCACGCCCTAATCGTCGGACGCGATTGCGACGGGCGCGTGAGGCCGAGGTGGCCGCGCTCTCGCCAGGCGAGAGCCAGCGGCGAGTCGCTGCCCGACGACAGGACGCCGACCGACGCGCGGAGGAAGGGCGGCAGCAGCATAGAGAAGAGAGGGTTCGTCCTGCTCGGGTCAACGTCCCACCCCCGTTAGTCGTGCCGGAATATGACCCGGATTACCCACATCCCATATTCCTCGTTGGGGAAATCTCATCGAGATTCGTCGAGGTATAGAGGGTACCCGCGACCCACGGAAGAAGAGACCGTTGAAGGACCCAAATCTGTGTTTACGATTACCGCAGTTCGCGTCCGAACCCCGCTACGCTTTTCCGCCTGTGAGTCTAGTAAATCGAAATAGTTCTCCGAAGGCCGGCCTGTCATTGTAAATTGCCCTAATTCACCACCTTGTCCGTGGGAATTAAGGGTCACCCCTTCCGCCCCTCTCCCTGATCCGGGGGAGTTTATTCATTTCCGGTTCATCCCGAAGAAGTTACCGGACGCCGAGTAGGGGAAACAGGTCGCCCCCTCGCACCCCACTCCGGGTACCCGTGCGGAGGCTCAATCGAGCGCTAGATCACCTACGACTAGGACGCCGAGACAAGGCCCACCCAACGAACAGACACCTCAGTCATCGGAGGACATCTTATACTTAGCCGCTCTCGAAATGCCGGAGACGTTCTCTCCCTCCTTATATCGTTCCCCACCTCCCAAACGTCTAATCAGACTGGATGGAAAATAATATTTCAAATTTTAACTAAAATTATTTTCTGAAAAAAGGTCCTACTCCCTCTTAACCACTTTCGGAATCGAACCAAAAACCTTCTGATTTTCGGTCAGGTGATTTTCCAATTAAGCAATTAGAGGGATCAGAATAACAACTCTTAATTAAAAGGAAAACGCTAACATTTAGCTAGGTTTTAATTGTACATGTAATTTTTTTAATGAATCCGGTATGTCTTCAGAGATCCTACTTTACCGAACGTACACAACCCTCCAACCCATGAAAGCAGAAAATCTACACACTATCGATCAAGTTAAGAAACTTCATGAACACAAAATACTTAAAGTCTAATCGGACTGGATGGAATATAATACTGGAAATAAAAATTAAAATTATTTCTTGAAAAAAAGAACCTACTACTGCTTAACTCTATTCGGAAGCGAACCACAAACTTTCTGATTTCGGTCAGATGCTTTTTCAATTAAGCTATTAGAGGGATCAGAGTAAGAACTCTTAATTCAAAAAAATATAGCGAATTTTTAGCTAGGTTTTAATGGTAGAAGTAATTATTTTAAATGCATCTGCTATATCATCAGAGATGGTATTTTAACGACCGTAGACAACCCTCCAACACATGAAGGCAGAAAATGTACACAATACCCATCAAGTTAAGAATCTTCAATAACAGAATGTGCTGAAAGTCTAATCAGACTGGATGGAAAATAATATCTTAAATTAAAATTAAAATTATTTTCTGAAAAAAAGATCCTACTACTTAACTCCATTCGAAATCGAACCACAAAACTTCTGATTTCCGGTCAGTTGCTTTTCCAATTAAGCTGTTAGAGGGAACAGAATAAGAAATCTTAATTCACAGAAATAACGCTAATATTTAGCTGGGCTTTAATGGTACAAGTAATTATTTCAAATGAATCTGCTATATCATCATAGATCATAGATTGTACTTTGCCTACCGTAGACAACCCTCCAACCCATTAAGGCAGAAAATGTACACAATATCGATCAGGTTAAGAATCTCCAATAACAGAAAATACTAAACCTTTACTCAGCCTGGATGGAAAATAATATTTCAAATTGAAATTAAAACTATTTCTTGGAAAAAAATCTTACTCCTACTTAGCTCCATTGGCAATCGAACCCCAAACCTTCTGATTTCCGGTCAGGTGCTTTTCCAGTTAAGATATTTGAGGGATCAAAATAAGAAATCTTAATTCACAGAAATAACACTAATATTTAGCTGGGTTTTAGTGGTACAAGTAATTATTTTTATTGAACCTAATCTGTGATCAGAGATGGTACTTTACACACCGTTCACAACCCTCCAACCCATGAAGGCAGAAAATCTACGAAATATCGATCAAGTTAAGAATCTTCAATAACAGAAAAGGCTTAATGTCTAATCAAACTTTATGAAAATTAATATTTCAAATTTGAATTGAAATTATTTCTTGAAAAAAAGATTCTACTCATTCTTCACTCCATTGGGAACCAAACCACAAAATTTCTGATTTCCGGTCAGGTACTTTTTCAGTTAATCTAATAGAGAGATCAGAATAAGACCTCTTAATTCAAGAAAAAACGCTCATTTTTCGCTAGCTGTTAACGGTACAAGCAATTACATACAAGAAATCTGCAATATCATCAGAGATGGTACTTTACCGACTGTAGACAACCCTCCAAACCATAATGTCAGAACATCTACACAATATCGATCGAGTTGAGAATATTCCATAACAGAAAATGCTTAACGTGTAATCCGACAACTAATATTTCAAATTAAAATTGAAATTATTTCTTGACAAAAAGTCTCTACTCCTTCTCCACTCCATTGGGAATCGAACCACAAAACTTTTTGCAGTCTGATATCAGATTCGAAAGGATAGACATTAAACATATTAGGAAAAGTCGGCTTTGTATAGCATCAAATTATTTTGTACAATACTTATACAGTAAAATGATTTCTCGTTACGTAGTTTTATACTCGTATATGTTTAAACTTAGAATACTTGTTACTTTATGACTTGCAGAAGCGCGTAGAGCAGGAAAGTGGTCACGGTCGGTCCGGTTTAGGTCGATAAATCGAAGTAACACATCAGTTTCAAACTGCCTTATCAAAGTAATCCATATAAGGCGTCCTCGAGTCGATTCCACCAAGCACTTTGTACCAATAAAAGGTTTTGGTTTTTTGAGAAAGTTAGAAAAGATGTAGCCTCCGGAAGCTGCGACCACGATCGTTCATCAACGATCGATGCCGACGCGAATAGCACACTTGATTCACATAAACACTGAACTGCCAAGAAAAAGGGTCCGAGCCTAATCAACAAAGAGCCATGACGCTTTTATCTGAGTACCGATTCTAACAAAATATTACGGCCTGAAAGTCAAAACATAGGGAAAATTTCAATAAAAATAAGCATTGGGTCCAAAACGCTCCATTTTACCAGTTTTATGTTCCTTCGGCTTTTTTCTGGAATAATAAATATTTTGTCTAAAAAATTTGGGAAATGATAGCGAACATGCTAATGGGCGTCCCTGCACACTTTTTTTGTGGGTTAATTCCAAAAAATTTGATTTTGCTAAAAACGGCTGTATATATTTCGAGGTTATGTGTGTTACAATTATCTGAGAGTTACTTCCAAACTACAGAATATTTTTGACCCAAAACTTTGGACTTACAAATAAAAATAGTAAATAATGTTACACGAGTCGATAAAGGGAAATTGCCTTTCGTAGTAAGGTTGCAGTGCGCGTGATGAATCGAAATGGATAACTACTTAAGTTCGTTATAATTTACTTAGGGAGGGTTAGTGGAAAAAGCTTCATCATATAAATGAAAAACTCTGTCGAGTTAGCTTCAATTTGCGAAAACTATTCGGGAACATTATATTACAGAATCTACGAAATTCAATCTAGAGGATTCATTCACCTCGGCAAGTGAAAATGATGGACGAGAATTAAGATGAAGGGCTCACGCGTCTACCGGCAATTTATGATATAGCAAGCAGAACTTGTCTGAAAGCAGAATGAACCGAACAGTTAGATTCCGAATTCAAAGCCAAACGTCCTTTCTCACTGTTTGAAGGGTGCGAGCCCTCAGTCGAAGATCTTTTACAAGTAAAGTTATCATGAAAGGGGTCATGACGCTGCATAGAACATCGGCGACAACGAATCATGGTTCTTTATATGTATGGTCAAAGTTATCATGGACAATTTGCTCTTCAAAAAGTTCATGACTTGTAAAATAAGATGTGCCTATGAATCTTCATAAACTTCGTAATGTTTGCAGACCTGCAACCAATCTTATTGACAAAAAAGATCCCCAACAAGCGGTCTCGTCTTAGGAACATCGAGCAACAGAAAATGAGAAGGCAAGGAAGAGAGTAATGAACTCCCATGCATGTCAGCGACTAGCACGGAGAAAAACAGTTACTAAATAAGGTTATCTAGATATAACTAGTCAACACCTTAGCGATTTAGTCATGGGCCAGAAATCCGGATAGGGTAAACAGTGGCACCATCGCACGTTAAGAAAGAGCCCTTAGAAAAAAGAGAATATTAATTTACATGCCTACTGTCTGGCAACGAAGATGAATTAATCTTAAGGGGCAGGTTTCTTTTCCATTTTCAGACAGTGGCTAGTAATACAATTATTCTTTGCCAAACTATTGTTTTATATATTCTGAATAAATTATAGTAATTTCAAATTCAGTGAAAAGCACCATATTCCCAGCAAACGAAACCCTATATTCAGTGAACGACAACGGTATTGATTTGGAATTTAAATAAAGTAAAAAGTTATTTGTAATAGATATTAAGCAATTTAGTTGCTTTAGATAATATGGAACATCATTTTATATAATTAGAGTGTTTTTAAAAGAAAGGACGAAGCTTTTTGCTAAAACGAATATCTTCGATATTGTGTGGTTATGTTCATTTCTTCAGTTTACGAATTTGCTAAGTTCATTCTGGGGTGTCGGTGATTGATAACATAAAAGTCATTAAAAAATGCGTATAATTCCCCAAAAACCTCCTTCTGTTTTGTCTCGGCCAATGAGATATACGTGTGACGTCCACCGGTTTCGAAGGTATGATAAGAATATTTCAAATATATTGAATCTACTCAAATTTGAGACTAAGATTTATTTAATTATATTCATCAAATATTTAATTTTTCTATAGCCTTGCTCAACGCTGCTTAATGCTAACATAAATGATGTTCGTTGCAAAAAGTCCTCATTTTCTTGAGAAAATTATGATATCCAATTGCAAAAGCACTTTATCCATTTTCACCAAAATTTTGAACACAATATATATCCGAGAAACCACAACACACACTATAACCTTTCAAGATTTGGACAATGCAGGGCTAAAATCCTTTTTGGCTACGCCACCCGTCAGCGACACTGCTCCAGAAAGATTCGCTTCTTTAATATCACACATTTAAAATTTTTATTATAAAACAATAGCCCCTTAACATATTCTACACTGAATAGAAGATGTCATATATTATGCCAAAATATGTATACATGAAGGTTAAATATGAAGGATTTTCATATATGCTCTTGATTATACCACTATTAATATGTCTGTCATGCTTGAGAGCCAGTCTCGAAGCGTTTGCAATGTTGCAAACAATCACACGGTCATGCCTGAGAGCCTGTCTCTAGGCATTCGAAATGTTGCAAGCAATACATTAGCAGTGTGGTTCTCACACCTTAAAGCCTGTTTTAGGACGTTGGCAATGTTAAGAAAAATCACACAGTCAGTAAGTACGTTTGTCCTGCCTGAGAGCCTGTCTCAAGGTGATCACAATATTGCAAACAATCCATTAGCAGTATGGGTGTCATACCTGAGAGCCTGCCTGTGTACGTTATGTCGAGAACAATCCATCGGCAGCATGGTTGCGATGCCTGAGATTATGCGCTTCAGCTCACCTACTATCCGTTTCGAAAGGATTCACGTCCAGTCCGGTTGAAGTAGTTCAAGCGAAGTAACACATCTGCTTCTAATTGCCTTATCAAAGTAATCCATATCAGGCGTCCTCGAGTAGAATCCAACAAGCACTTTGTACCAAAAATAGGTTTTGGTCACTTCGCACAACACCAGAAGACGATCGAGTCGGAAAAATAATTTTACGCAAAACCAAAACCAAAGGAACTACAGACTTTAAGTTAAAGTTACGAAACATTAAATGGAGTCGAATAGCACACTTGATTTACATAAACAGGTCCGAAGGACGGTAAGTCTACACTCGCCTGAACCTTGGTTGACACTCAATTGCCGGGAAAAAGGGTCCGAGTCTGATCAACAAAGAGACATTGCGCTACTGCTCGAGTACCGATTCCAACGGAAGAGTAGGACCTGAAAGTCAAAAGACAGGGAAAATTTCAAGAAGAATAAGTATTTAGTGAAAACCATTCCGTTTACAGTGAAACCTATAGGTCACTCAAAGGAAAGACAATAACATGAAATAAATTATTAACAATACTTTTGAGATTAATGTTATTTTCGCGGTCCCAAATCTTCTTGAATTAAACATGCATGCATTAGAAGCTTAAGTACTTACCCAGCAGCTACGATAAAAAAATCTAATCTGTTCCAAGAGTCAGCCAAGTAAGTCCTTTTACCATATAAACCCATTGCTATCATCTTTATTGTCATTTCCAGGGAGAAAAAGGCGAAGATTATATCGTCAAACATCTGAAACAAGGATGAAAATTGTTAAACCTGTTTTAGTGTCTGCGTTTATGTTTACCGATAGAAGTAAAGAAATAAAACAATTTTGCAGATTTTTATTTCTTGACCGTGTAACGTAAAAGCCATGTGGTCTGACATGAACAACCATACGCTGAAACTTTATTTAAATTTTGCTGTGACATTATTTGTGTATGGATATGTAAATATATTATATATAACAATACATATATGAAAAACGCCACTTTTGTAACCCGTGTAACGAGCTGGACATTGCTATTTTTCAATTAGGAAAAAAGCAGCACGCGTAGTAGTTGTCACTTTCTCACACACGAAAAATAATTAATGATATTATTTTTAATGATTAAATTATTATTGAATGATTAAACTGAAAACCCAAATGAAGCTTAGCTTGTATACCTTTACTTCAACCATGCGTTTTCGTTTCCTTCTGGGGGGTGACTAGCCATGCAAATTCACAGTCAGTTTTGTGAAGGTCGGCAGAAAATGAAACACTGGCGCCACAAACGCAAGAATGTCAGCTGATAAGAAACATGGGAGATTTAGTATGGCGGTAAATGTTACGATTTGCTTACACCGATGTTCTTCAACCTAAATTTTGATAGTATGTAAAATTATAGTTTTAACCATAGTGTTGCCACTCAAAAAAACTCACAGCATCTGCCACCCGGGTACCTGGGTATCCCGCCAACGAAATTGTTGTTAAAAGTCCATTGTAATTTAAAGTAACTATGTGGATTCAATCAATATTTAATTATTCATAATCTAGGAAGGTATTCCTACTTGAATATAATAATTTAATAATGTGCAGTGACCTTGGTAGTACTGAAACAGATATAAAACAATAAAAATGTATATATTTTGTTATTATTTATAAAATCATCAATATTTACTTCATATACTATTATAACAAACTTTATTTTTATGATATACTGTATGAAAATCATGCTTTTTTTGTCGGGGTACCCGGGTGGCTCCACTGTACTTTCTTCTTAATTTGAAGATATTTCAAGCTAAAAAATTTGTAAAAATATATGCAATGTAAATTTCGATAGACAATCAGTTAAATCGTGCTGATCTGAGAAGCATTCGGCCTATCTCCATTAGAAAAAAAGTTATTTAACGAAACGTATGCCGATGGGTACCCGGGTGGCAACACAAGGGTTAATAGGTTTCGAAATTTAAAAAATATTTTAAGACCCTTACTATCTTTAAGAAATATATAAAAGTAGCATTAATCAGATTTTTTAATTATCATAGCTCGCTGCGAATAAGAGCAAAAGGTGCTCAGGGGGATGTGCGGTGGTCACTCAGCGAGGCCTAACAGGTTCGTTACGGTATAAAGCGTGGTACTCTAATGGCCTACCTGTATTAATGTGTCACGAAGTTTCGACAGTTCACTCCAAGCGAGAGACACATGCGAATTAGCACGATGACGACCAAACGTCGAGCAGCCGATGGCCTCCGATGCCTACTAAAGCCGATGGAACTGATCGGATTATTAAGTCCTATAATAAAATGACCTTATCATTGACAACAGCGCCAACTGAACCACGAATACAGGTCACGTAGTCATTGAAGCCATGTTCACAAGAAACAGCAGTGAATATCCATTTATTTTGATCAAAAATGTCATGCTACGGCTTAAAATTAATTATTTAATATGATACATCTTGTTAATGTTTAATTTAAATTAAAATTTCTTCTGAATAGTTCAAAAGTGCCGGTGGATTTGTTATAGGTAACAGTAGGCTTTCCGACTCCAACAAGAAAAATAAGAAGTATTGGATAGACAGAGAAAGACAGAGAGGAGAAAGAGAGATCCGATCAAGTTCACACGTCGTGGTACGACTGTATTATTTTGAATCTCAAAACGTCAAGTGTTTCCGTAGGATAAGTGAAAACTGTGTCTTTTGTGAGTGTTTATAAACGGAAGTGATTTTATGTCAAAGAACTTCTTTTGTATGTCCGGTTATGACGATTCGCAATGTGCTAAAGTGCGTGCTCTTTTACTTGCCCTTTTTGAATGCATTGTTTTGGTGAAAATAGTATTTTTTTCTGAATAAAGCTGGCTCCGATGGCTTCATTCAAGTAAGCAACCGAATATCTGGATTGATTACTTATAAAAAAGCTCTCCTATTAAACGAGATGATCTGCGGCCTGCAAACCTGTAAAGTACGCAACAAGGCAAAACTTCTATTTAACTCTGAATTTTCATACATTTTTTTAATTATTCAGAATTATATATTTTTTTTTTTGTTAATTCGCGTAAATTTTTCAGAATTAAGTTAATTCTACTTAAGTCAATGTACTTTTTTTTTAGTTTTTAAGGTTTCGTAGGCCCGCCTGAAACCCTTATTGTTTCGGTTAGGTTGCCGTCCGTTCGTCGTACTATTTTCCAAGTTTAGGGCGTAATTTTTAATTTTTTGAAATATCTAGGATGCTTAGACATACTATCAATTTAAAAAATTTTTTTTAGAAGTTTTCTCAATTCATTTCAACCTTATGAAATTCAAAGCATTACTTCATATTATTTATTTACTTATTTGAAATTCAGTAATTTTGTTTAAATCACCTTCAATTTTGATCAATTTTATCAGATTTTGTTTATTTCTCTCGCATTGCACTGAATTCACTCCAATTTAACTGAAATGAAGAATATTTTGGAGATTTTTTTTCGGTATTAAACTTGAATTGTTTTCAAAAATGATAAAATTATCTTCCATTGGACTTCCGTTTCCGGCATGAAAGTGGAAGGTAGTGGAAATTGTTCATGCTGAGTTTTTCAGATATTTGTGATGAAATTTGACGTGAGTGGATTGTGGAAGTGTGTAGAAGGGTGTGGATGTGAGAGATTAATTGAGGGATTGTGAAATTGAAAGGGGGAGGTAAATATTTTTGAGGATTGAGACAGATTTATGTGGAAGTTGAAGTTAGGTTGTTTGGAGATTTTTTATGGGGTGGGAGGACTGGGTTGAGTGGGTTAGTAGTAGCAGGGTTGGGTAATGGCGGAGAAAGGCGATACAGGTACCAGACCGCGATGATAGATAGAGGCAGTGAAGGATAGAAGGCGGGAGCGTTATAATTGGATTCATGGAGAAGAAAGATATCGGTGCGAGCTTGAAATATTAAAAAATGTTTTGATCGCCACCGGAAAAGCAGAATTTGGTAGAGAAGATTAGGCAGGAAATGGTTGGAATATGGAGAAGGAAAGACTGAGAAAAATAAAACAAAGTGTAGAAAGGAAAGAGGGAAGAAAGAAAAGGAAATATAGTGATAAACGGTATAAGAATGGAGGGGAAGAAGCTAAAGAAAGGAGTGAAAGAATCACTAAAAGGGATTGATGCGAAAGTATAAATAGAGGAAGTGAGAAGTGTAGGAAGGGAACAGCGAATAGGGGAGAGAGTGGTACTGGTGAGACTAAAGAAATGGAAACATAAGAGGGAAGTGTTGACAAGTGTTGAAGTGGGAGCTCGGAGAGAATAGAGGATGATTTGAGAACATGGGTTTGGTATGGGAGAATACAGATTGGCTGAGTATGGTTCGATTGGGAGGAACAAAAGGAACAGATAGTAAGAAACGAGGTGTAGGGAAACTAGAAGACGAAAAAACGGCAGCTAGGAAAAGAAGGAATTGTAAAAGAAAAAAGAGACAAGAAACGAAAGTAGGGGAGAATGGAAGATATGTTACCGAAATATAGCAGGATTGGAGGGAAAGGATAGGGAGTTTATGAGAAATCAGACTCAATAGGATGTAGTCATAATGATGGAGACGTGGCTGGACAAAAAGGGATGGAAAAGAGTAAGGGGAAGGTTACCAAGTGGTTACGAATTGCAAGTGCAAAATGCAAGTAAGAAGAATCAAAATGGCAGAGCAAAGTCAGGATTGGTAATGGAAGTAAGAAATTAATTTATAAAAGGGAAACATAAGAAGGAGAGGAAATAACAAAAAAAAAAGAATTAATAGTAGAAGAGGTAAAGCTGATAGGAGAGAAGTAGAACGTAGTGGGGGTTTATGTGAACGGTTATATGCAAAAAGAAACAGAGGAGATTAAAGACATGATTGAAAAAAATAAAGAAGAAATTAGGCTGATAATAGGTGGGGATTTCAATGCGAGAATAGGAGACAGAGAAGGAAGAGAACGGGGAGAAAAGAGAGGAAGAAAATTCAAAGATAAGGTACTGAATGGGGAGGGAAAGAAGTTGTTGAACAGCTTGAAGGCGTTGGGATGGTTTATCTTAAACGCAAAAAGAGGGGAGACGAGAAAAAAGAATATACACGATCAGGAGGTGAAAAGCGAATGGTTATTGACTATGTGATAGTGAATAATGAGGCAAGAGTGAAGGTCAGAAAACTAGAGGTAGGTGATTATATTGATTCGGATTATTTTGCCTTAAATGACATTAAAGGGACAAAAAATTAATGACAGTATGAATGAAAGGGGAAGGGGGCGATAAAGGCAAGAAGTGTAGGAAAAGGGGATTGGTCAAGGGAAGGAAAAGAACAGTTTAGAGAAAAGGTAGTAAATAGAAAAGAAAATGAAATCGAAAAGTTAGTAACTAGAAAAAGAAAAAGAAGGAAAAGAGTAAATCAAGCTATCGAAATGGCATAATGGAAGAAATATTTTTTGGATTTACTAGGAGGAGTAGAGAGAAAAGTTACATAGGGAGGAGAGTATGGTAGAGAAAGAGATGAGGAAGAAGACATAACAAGGGAAGAAATCTTTAAGGTTTTAGGAATAATAAAATATGGAGAGGTACCTAGTATAGAGGAGATTCTAAATGAAATATGAAAATATAGAGGGAAGGAACTAAAGGAATAGACGTATATTATGTGTGATAGAGTATAGAGAGGAAAGTTGTGGCAGTGATAACAATGTTCACGGATTTAAAGGCGGCGTTGGACTCATTAGATCGAGGCGAAATAGAAAAAGTTATGGTGAGAAAGGGGATAAGAGAGGGATTAATAAAGAGAGTATAAGAGATTTTTAGACAGACAAGAAGTTGGGTCGGGGTAGAAGAGCAAGTAGGAGCTAGTATCTGGTTGGTGAGAGCTGTGAGGCAAGGATGTCCTCTGAGGCCACTTTTATTTAATATAATAATATCAGAATGAAATGATATATACAGTGGCATACGCAGGCGACATTGTGCTGATGTAAGATGATGAAAAAGGGATGGCGGGCTTAATTACGGGATTAGAGAAATACTTACATAAGAAAAATCTGAATTCAAATGTAGAAAAGACAAAGATAATGAGGCTTAGAAAAGGAGGGGCAAGGAAGAAAAAATAAATGGGAAGATGGAAGGGAATAAAGTTAGAAGAAGTAAGTGAGTATAAGTACTTGGGATATATCTTGCACACAAATGGGGATCATAGAGCTCATATAAGATAAAGGATAAAAAAAGCAGCAGGAATAATGAAACAGATATGGTGAATGGGAAAAAGAAGATTAAAAGAATTGGAGAAGAAGAATGTGGTTATTTGATACGATATGGGTATGGAAAGAAAGGAAAGGTATTGAAAGTTTATAAGAAAAGTATATAATCGCGACACTAGGGGCAAGCTGAAGGACGCTAGGGTATATGGTCAGAGAAGAAGCGCAAAGGGATAAGCTAAGTATTAGAGCGGTAAAAAGGGCATGGAAATTTGAGACGAAGCTGCGGGAGGGAAAGGGAGGGGAGTTGCCGAGAAAGTGTTTGATAGATGTAGAACAGAGGAGAGGGAGGGCAATCGAATTAACGAGATGGTAAGAAGAAAGAAGGGAGTCCTTTAATGATAGAGAAATAGAAGACGGAACTGGAGTAAACTATGAAGAATTGGAAAAAAGGGAGAGGGAAAGATAATTAATAGAAAGATGGGGGATGATTGATAAACCAAAATACAATAAATAGTGTAAGATGATAAAAAAGGAAGAAGTACCAAAGTATTTATCAAAGGGATGAGGAGAGAGAAGGTGTTACGGAATAGCAAGATTTAAATTGGGAAACGAGGTAAGGCAGGGGGTGTATTAGGAAAAAGAACAGAACAGAAAGTGTAGAATATGTGAATGGGAGAAAGAATTATGGGAGAATGTATAGAAAGGATGTAGGAGAGGAATTTAAGATAAAGAAAGCTGGCAAGATAATGTGGCAAATAGAAGTATAAAAAAGTAAAAGAAAAAGAAAGCGGAAGTCGCTTATATTAGAAACGTAAAGATGGTATGTAATTGCGCTATGACAGGAAATAGAGATAAGAAACTAGATATAAGACTTTAGGTAAATAGTTATAAATGATTGTATGTATAGAAAGGATAAGCCTGTAAATATATGTAAGCGGAACGATTGTAAAGAATGGAACTCATGTAAACCCTTAAGAGGCACATTATGAATGAAGAAGAATTATCTTAAATTTGTCTAAATTTACCCTTAATTTTGATCAATTTAATCGACTTTTAGGTAGAGAATTAATCACATTTGGTCACTTTCTTGATTAAGGCCATGTAACAAGTGGGTCATGTGACAAAGAAAGGTAGGTGTGGATCTGAATTTTTATAATTATGAAAAAAGCAAAAAAAAATTATTATGACAAAAACTTCTTTGATAATTATGAAAATGAAGCTCGAGACCCACCTTTGTTAGTGTGTCTGATTTATTATCCTAAATTTTCAACTCTATGTGACGCTTCGTGTGAAAATAAGTTAGGAAATAACAAAAGCGTCGGTAAGCTTGGAATCTGGTTACAGAATCCACCCATTACATGGCCTTAAATATGTAAATCTTTCCCGCTTTCTATCAAATTAGGCTGTGGTAACCTAAAACTTAATCAGTTATAAATTTAAGTATGCTTTAATCCTATTATAAAAGATTCTATATGTAAAAAGTTACGAGATTGGAATTTTGGTCTTTAAATAATAATGACCAGGGAATTTTTAAAACGAAGTTTTGCCGAATACCTAATAATATGTGTCCGCACTTTTGGTCTCTTTTTTCCTCAAATCACGTTTTCGCCATTTTCTAAAGTAACAGTCACTAGAAACACTTTTTAAAATGAATGAATCATTTTAGTCACTTTTCTTTCAATGAAATAACCAATAGGCCTGTTTAATTCGTTTTCATACATATCTTTGAATTTGATTCAAATCTTCAAGATTATTTCAAAAGAATTCAAGAAATTTTTGAATGGATTTCAATAATTTTTAAGGATTTTAAATATTTAATTTTTTTGTTGAAATTCTAATGAATTTTCAATAGCCTTGACAGTTTCAAAAAATTCTAAAAGATTTGAAAGTATTTTATATGTATTCTGAACTAGTTTTAAAGATTTTAATGCATTTTCAAGATATTACCAATTTTTAAAGGAATTTCAGAGGCCGTGAATGACTTTAAGAGAAATAAGCACATTTTGATGGGGTTTAAAGAATTTTTTAAAACTTCGGAATATATCGAATTATTTCATAGTACCTGTAAGTTTTGAATATATTTTAAACTATTCAAACAAATTTTATGAGATTTTCAGATGTCAATCAAAAATTTTCTAAATCATGGAAAATATGACAAAATTTCATACAATTTCACGATATTTTATAATGTTTTAATGTAGTTTAAATAATTAATGTACAAGAAGTGAGGGATTTCGTAGGTTTCCGCAGATTCAGAGAGATTTTCAAATATGTTTACAACTGTTTTTAATTCATTTGTTATTCACCCTGAATTATTAGTTATTTATGCAGAATTCTTTTAATCTCACTTGAATTTGTTCAATACATCTAAATACATTTTAATGAAATAAATTGTATTCACTTCAACGCATAATGTTTGTAATTTTCAGTTTATGCTTAATTCTTCGTGAAGTATTTTAAACTCATTTTAAATTCTTCAGCATTTCATTAAATTCTTTTAAATTTCCTTGTATTTCGCTCAAACAATTTTAACATTACTGAAATAAATTCAATTTTTTGGAGCTTTTATATTTCTCCATTTATTTTCATCTTAAAATAAAAATCTTTGCTTCCAATTCATGATTTATTCTTCGAAATCTGCTTTTCGACAACATCACACTGAAAATACAATACGTTCAAAATATTGATTCTTAACCACAAATAAAGAAGTTCAATTCAAACTTTAGTATTTTTACAAATAGAAAATATCATCTCAATTTTAAAAAGACGATGAAAATATCATAACGAAAAAGATTGTAATAAGAAATTAAAATATCAGATGAAAACAATCCTTGATAAAAATAGTACATTATAATCGGCATATAAGTCCGACGATGTAAACCAAATACTCTGTGCAAAGTTTTTGTGTTATTGCTTATATAGCATATGTGAATTTGAGAAACAAAATTTATACTTTATATTTTTAAACAGTGTATGAAAAATACTTTTCATACGTTTTTTTTTACATTGCATACATTCAAACTTACACTTTTTGGGATCCCCTGAATAAAAAGACAGGTTTTTACGAATTCGTCTGTCTGTCCGTCTGCCTACCTTTTTGTTCATCAGTGTGCCTCTAAAGTTTTATCTTCTCATCACAATAAATTTTGATATGATTGTCATATACGGCTGTAAGTAGTACTTAAAAAGACGAAAAATATATCATCCTAACTTAATTTGATAAAAAAAATATCGGAATTATGGAATTCACAAAATTCCGAAAAACATACGAAAATAAACATTTTTGGCCAAACAACGTAATATATGAAAACAAATCCGTAAGAGAGAAAGGTTGAATTTTGAATACCCTACAAGATTATTAAAACAATCTTTTGCATTTTTCAGGATAATCAAAAATTCAAAGTTTGATTGCACAAAAAATAATAAAAAATAAAATATTCCAATTTATAATCACAATATGCAAGATAAGGCTAATAATAATTCCACGAAGATTGTGAAATTAAAAAAGACTTATAAATTTGTTATTGGTCACTATTTGATAGGGCGCGTCGTTTTTATTTCATTCGCAAAAAGCAGGATTAAAAATTTAAAAAAAATGGTTAGACAAACGACACAAGTTGAGAAAATAAATATTAAGGTGAAAGTTGTTCATAAAAAAGAAGAGATACGAATTTGTTAAAAAGAAATTTTTGATTGGTTGCGTAGTTTTTGTTTTATTCTTAAAAAACAACATTAAATTTAAATAATTTTAATTTTGGACAAACGACATAAACTCTAAAAAAATTAATATACAGAAGTTGTTGATCCAGTAAGGAGCGAAAATTATTCCAAACTTGCCATTAATAATGTTTGAATAGGACGCATAGTTTTTGTTTTAATCGTAAAAAATAAGATGAAAATTTAAAATTAAATTTTTGGAAAAAACGACACAATAGACAAAGAACAATGAAATTACGAAAGTTGTTTGACCAATAAATGTTTAAAAACTCGTTATAATCTTTTACCACAATATAATACAAATATAAAAATTAACTTTTTGGAAAAAAGAGCCCAAGGTACAATAACATTTTATTTAACAAAATGTTTTCGTCTCAATTATATATCCAAGTTTTCTTAGAACTACCTAACGCTAGGATGCGTGTTTTGGGTCTAAATCATAAAAAATTTCAATAAAAATAAACAAATTGAATTTACAGGAAAACGGAAAAAGTTAAAATAATATGTTTGATAACAATTTTTTAAAATTAATTGTGCACTTTTTTAATGATAAAAAAACAATAAAGATACTTTTGTTTCAATACCAAATCATCTTATAAATTGTAATAATATTCATTTATTTAAATGGTATATAATTCTCCGGGTTGCTTAGTACAACATTTAATACAAAATACGGAAAAATGTTAAAGCACCCACCACAAAAAATATTTTACTTTATTTTGAAATACTTGAATAAGTAGCCTCATAACGAGGTACACAAATAAATATCATATACATTGGATATAATAAAGTGGAACATAATGTAGAAAAGTTTCAATTATGCAGCCAATCGTCCGTTAAAGCCGAAGGAGCTTTAAGAAAAGAGATTTCACAATCACGAAATTACAGTTGTCAATACTTTGGCTTTTAAATTTTAAAGGTTTGCACACAAATGGGGAAGAAGTACAAACACCGGGCGTGTAGCGAGTGGTAATAAAATCAACGAGTGAAAAGCGCAATATAAATGTATTATCGACCTCGATACGTGAGAAGCAACAGTGGCGCGCCCTATAAGCACTCAAACGGGCAAACGAAGCAAGCTGCATGTGCAACGCGCCATGAAAATGTGTCCGCGCAGCGGGCAGATTTTTGCATATGGAAAGAATCAATGTAAGACGAGACATGTTCTACAAGCATAGTCGCAAAATATCTCAGAAAGAAGATATTTTTTAAAGTGAATTATGCGATACGTTGAGGAAATAATTTTAAAAGAAATTAAAAACCGATTTTCGAAAAAATAAATACATTTTTCGAACTTTTTTGTTCAGTTAAGCTTTCAATAAGGAGACTGTAACATTTATAAAAGGCTGAAAAGTTCAATTTACAGGATAATTTTCTTTTCATAGTAATGAAAGAATGTACTCATTTTTATGTAAAGAAAAACGGAAAAGCTGAAAATGTTAAGATAAGAATTGCCACGTATAAAAAAGTTATACTAAAGTATATTTTACTTTTTTTTAATAATGTTATGTCTTAAAAGGAAGAAACTTACTTTGTTAAAAATAATTATTTAAAATGCTTCTCGTTTTTTAACAAAATCTAGGATTTTGAAACAGGGATAAGATTAACTTCCGAAGTTCAAGATAACCATACACTATTCTACACATAACTTGAAATACAATTTCATATAAAATATTAAAAAGTTTATTAAATTTAGGAAATTACAAGTTTAAACAGAGATAGCTGACTTGAAAATCAAAAAGTGTAATGTTTTATTTGATTTGATTTTTTTTAAATCTACTGGAATTTGCTTATAAATTCATGTGCACTGAAGACTCACGGGTAGCAGTAAGTCCTCATTCCAGATTTCTACCTTAAAATAAAGAATGATCTTAATTATTGAGTTTCTAGAAATGTTTAAATATTTTGAGTTTCTAACTCATTGATAAAAACTTACCAATTATATATTTCAATAATGCAATTGTAAAACTGGGAAACATAGCGTTTGGGGATTTACTTAAATATTCTGAAGATCCCTTGAAACCTGGTTTTTCTTACTCTGTTAGATTTGTTGTCATTGATTTAGTAGGGTACAGGTACTCGGGCTGGTGGTTACAGGTTAACAGGTGGGGCTTATCGTCCTTCTCAAGATTGACCGTGGCGATTGTTGACAATGTGTATTGTCAAAGGAGCTTGTAACTTCACAGATAGGCTCGGCTTTCCTGATGGTGCTAAAGGAAAATTAACGTTGACAATGGTATTGTCAAAAGGAATCTTCTGAGTAAAGTTTCACTTTATTTAAAAGGGATCTCAAATTCTAATCGACTTCAGTTTGATTGCATTTCCGAAGCACAACACGGATTCTATTTTTATGTTGAAAATTGTATTTCGACTATTTGGAAAGAATTTCCGAATAACGGGGGTCTTTTAAGTAAAATAATATTTAGAGAATTATTACGTTGCACTGTTATTCCTTTGATCAGAATCAAAAACTTGACAACCAAAAACTTAATGGCGAAGGAGCGTATCAATCGAAATCAATTTTTCTTCATATATATCCAGGTGTATGTATCTGCAGCCGTAGGCTCGGGGTTACAGTACCTTGAGTCTATGGAACTGGTCATTGTGCGACCCTCTTTAATAATTCATGGCTTATTTTCATGAGCTTCGGCCGAATATTTGTAGATGATAAATAATTTTATTTTAGTATTGTATTGAAAGTCAAGAAGTACAAACTGCGTGGTTTGTACAGAGATGGTTAAAATATTGATTTTAACATACTGGATAATAATAAATATGCGCGAGTTTGTGCGTTTTTATAAAAACGTAATCGTTTCCTTTTAAAATTATTAAAATAAATTAGAAGTGAACATTCCTTCCTCTAGGGGCTGTAAGACCTTGTAGTTGGTGGGAAAGCTTACGCGTGTGGGACATAGGGGCCAAACGGACCTTGGCCTACACTGGTATTTTACTTTAAAAAAATTAATATTTTCATTTCAATTTGATTAATCAACGCTTAAGAAGAGAAGTTTTACTTCTGAAAGGTTAGAAAACTATAAAATTAAAAGAATACGCTGCATGGGGGTCAAGTACAATATATCCCTTGACGCCTTGTGATATAATAACTTTTTTGTTGCTATACAAAAAGTGTGCATTTGGGCAAGTTCTTTTAGCGGGATGTGCAAGCGATTTTCAAATAATTGTTGGGTTGATAAACCCACTTTCGTAAAAATGTCCCGTAACACCTTTGGACCTTTATATAATCTTGAATGTTCCAGGTATGAATGACTGTCAAATATCAGGCGATTAGATGACATCTTCTCATAATCAATCGCGATCTGATATACAAGACAATCCAAAAAAAGCTGGTACACAAGACAAGCCAAGCTCACCATTTCGTTCTCAAGGACCCGTGGCTACTGTGTAAGCTGAAAATCAAATCAGTTGAAGGTGAATTTTCTAATATTGATATAGATATAATAGAGCCATAATTCATGTCAGCTTTCAATACTGAAAATGTGCAGCAAGGACTTGATCTTTTATACCAAGCTGAAGAATTAGCTGGTATAGAGGATCATGATGAGAAATCAAATATTGAAGCTAAACAACATAATACTGAAAAAACTGGATTTGAAAGGAAAGTGGAGTGTGAACAAGTGGTTATTAGTAAACCTGTAAAGTTACAAAGAAATGCATATACGCCTTTATGATAACGTTGTTCATTCAAAATCCTAAAGTTACAAAATATTTTAGTGAAGCATGCACCTAAAGTAAAGACAGTACATTAATGTTAGGATTAGTAGAATGTTTCGAATGATCGCGCAAATGGGCGCATACGCGGGAAAATTGTGAATTTGAATCTTTACACTTTTTGAAACTAGAAACAAAATAGAATTGCACAAATTGAATTGTTGAAATTACAATTCAAAAATAAGATTGTGACGCACGCAACGGTACGCAACTGTTGATCATTCTGTAACCTTAAAAAGAAAAGAAAATGTCGAATTCTATTCTATAAATAAATAAATCATTCATATTATTATATTATTTATTTATTACTAAATGGTATAATGATTATTTATTTATTAATAATAATTCAATAATAATTTTTCTGTGCACTAAATTTTGCAAAATTTTCCTTGCACACATAATTCATAAGTTTTAGAAATTCGAAACCTTAAAATTAAATCTTTTCTCAGCCTTATATGGTACTTGTGACTTGACTTGGAAGCTTCTAATGTATCTTCTAAGGGTTTACATTTTTCTTGCACCTTCTTCCCTATTTCTTTACACACCCCCCACACACTTACTTGGTGGTAGGAGGGGGACCCACAGTTTGAGGGGGGTTCCGAACCACTAAGAGCAACAGCTTTAAGAACTTAGAGAAAACTTTTTCTCCAGAAGTACCGGTCCCACGTCTCTCCGGAGATGAACAACTCCCTCGCAGCTCAATCGTTACAACAGCTGACACAGAGCCTCAACAGGTTGGAATTCTTGGGTGATTGTTACTCACATAATATTGGAATTGACAAATGTACATAATTTATGAACGCAATAGGACTCCAAAATTCACAATCTTAATTAATTTTTCGATAAATTTATCCTCTTTGTACGATTTTTGTGCAATTAAAAAGTAGTGCATACAAGAACTTAATCGTTTCATCGCTCCTTACAGCGTCATTCTAAAATACGTCAGGGGTGGGATTTCGATGCCCTCTAATCTAGTTGATCAGATCTCTCTTTCTATGGATCGTCTGCAAATGATCGACTGTGAAAATCTCATTCTGCCTCATGTAACAAAACGAGAGGGGGCAATATTCGGTAATGAAGAACTGAGTTCTCCATTATAGATAGTCACCTCTCCTTCTGTCACATAAAATAGAGAAAGATAGTTGTAGTCAATCGTTTTCAAACGATTGAGTATCTGCGTATAATTTCATGTGATACAAAGACAGATCTGATGAACTAGATTACAGAGCATCAGAATCTCACCGCAGTACCCTATTCGGATTTATAAAATCGCAAAAAGGGTGGGCGATTCAAGATGTCTACACGCCTAGGGTCGAACAATAATTCCATGGACAGATCATATATATAATACTTCTGTATTGTTAACTGCCTATACCTTACAACGAGTGGCGCGTGCCAAAAACTATGGTTTGCGGCGCACGCGCAATGTCGAAAAAGTTTTGCACGCTGTATGAGACAGAAATATATGTCTGCACTCTAATTTTCTGCCAGAAGCTTCTCACACAGTTACCAATATAGGAGTATTACATATATGCCAATCGATGAGTGGGATTTAAGCTACCATCCAATGGTAGCTCGCGTCTTGATTGGCTGGCGACCAACGATGCTTTTCCGTCGGAGAATCGGAAACCAACGATGCTCGTTCCTTTAGAGAATCCAACGCTGCTTTTGGAGTCTATTACTTCCACTTTATCTAACATTTAGAAGAATTAAACATTTCTAGAAACTTTATTTATTCTTTTCAGTTGAATATAGAGTTAATCTCTATTATCGATGTTTCTCGAAAGGTTGATAGAAGTTTCGGTGGAGAAAAGATCCATAAGAGTTTTAGAAGCATTCACTCCTTCTAGAAGGTAGGTATAGTGGGAGTAATGACCTATGAAAGCAGGAATCTAGCAGTCAAAGATGTTGCTCGATGAGTATGCAAAACTGGATGCCTTTATAGAGGATGCATTAACTCTATTTTTACCATAGGGAAATGTCCAGCGGAATAAAGATAACCGTTGGAAAAATGAGTGCCTGTTAAATTTAAAGACTGGCAGGAAGGAGCTGTATCAAACGCCACAGATAAAGATAAATAAAAAACGAAAATGTCTGCATATTATATATAAACTAACGTGTCTCAAAGCTCATTTTAATTTACTAGCAAAAACAGGAACCGGTATTGGAAATAAACGATTTGAAACAAAAGCCATAACCAATCGTGTTCAGTGGATTGATGATGGCAAAGCGTTCAAGAGTCGAGTTAGAACATGTATTCTTGTCAACCACAGGATATGAGCCTTAAATCAAAAAACGAAGAAGTATACCTGACTACAGATTTGAACCTCTGGTTTACTTACTACATAAGATACCCTGTCCTGAAAGAAATGGAGGAATTTCAAGAGAAAGACTCGAGATGGACTTTGTAATAAATTTTAAATTTAGAAGTCAACATCAATAAACTTAATGCTATGAAATGTAGCTCCTATATCGAACTTCCTCCATGGATCAACAGAAAAAAGGCTTGCATTAACGTGAAGAATGAGGACAATGAAAGCTTTAAGTACGCTATATTATCAGGAATCCATCCAGTCAATAAGAAGCAGTATTAACCTAATCTTGTATCCAAATATTAACAATACAAAGATGAATTAGAATTTTTTGGGATTAAGATCCCTACTCAATAAAAAGATGTACAAAAATTCCAAGGGAAAAATGATATATCGGTTAATGTATATGGTCTGATCAAGAGGAAGCAAAAGTACATAGTTGTTCCATTACATCTGTCGTCCAACAAGAAAAACAAACTCGTGAATCTTCTCTAGATACAGAAAGAATATGTTGATGAGGATAACGGCGATGAAGAGGAAGTCTGCAAGCAACAGAATTTCAGGACATAATCCTTTACTTATTATTATGTTTGAAATTAATCATTTTCTCGTCTTGTCAGTTGTCAACTATCAAAGTAGTATGGCTAGGTGAGGGGAAGAGAGCGTCGAGGCGAACTTTATCGAACTTTTAGGCACTGGTCATGAACCTTGGACTAAGGGGGGTTCCGCCTTATCTCGCCCGCGGTTCGACAAACCCTTTAACTGGGGCCGCGAGGAGTCGGTTTGTATTGTTACAGATCTGTTACACCCCCCCACTGCCTGTGAGGGTTCGGGTATATAACTTTTAAATCTGACCTAGTTCTCTTTCTAGTTCCTGTATGGTTTGAGAGTCTAATTCTAGAGTGCAGTCTTTTGTTTTCTCTGTGTTGTTATTTTTGGTTAAGTTAATTTCTAGTAGGTTTTGAATTTGGTGTTTGGTGCATTTCCAACCTCTTTGTCTGTAAATTTTTCCGTCGTCGTTTGGAGTCGTGTAGTTTTGTCTATATGTATATGGTCTTTTGTTACAGAAAAAGTCATGTATTAAGTAAATTGCCCTTGTTATTAATTTTTCGCAAAATTGGCATTTAAAATTGTCTGTGTTTTCTGTTAGGCTATTTTCAAAGAGCGCGGTGCTCTCGTTTATCGTTCTGTTTCAGCTCTCTTCCGTAATTTCCTGGTTCCTGTAACATATAAAAAAGAGAGAAAAGAAGAAAGTTGTGTTCTTTGTCTTTCTAAGGTATGAAAGGGTCTTATTTTTACGTGAATTAATGCTGTTTATTTCTGTACATGGTTAAAAGTAATCGGGGTATAAGTTTTGTGTTTTTCTACTCGTTCTTGATTTTAATGTTCAGTTTTTTAAATTGTTTAGTATAGTCTGCTTTTCTTTGTTGTCTTCAGTCCTCTCATTGTTTGCTAAATTCTGTTTCTTTGTCCTCAAATTGTCCGTGAGGTTATTTTACCCTCATTAGTCTGCTCTGACATTCGAATCATTTCCTATTCTGCTTGTTCTGTCACTTTCTCCAATTCCGCTTGGGCCATTTCGCTGCGAAACATCTGTCTCACGTGTCGGTAGGGGTGATATTTTAACGCCTCTTCTGGCACCCCTGCCCTACGCAAGATTAACCCTCGTGGGGCCTTGAATTGTTTGAAATGATCTACGAAGCTTGGCTCTCTCATGTCGTTACTGCACAGCCTGCACTTGCTTATATTGTTTATGGTTCTGAAAGTAAATCTTTTTTTCTGTCTGTGTTGGTCTTAATATTTAGTGAGTTTTGAGTGTTTTGGATCAGTGTGAATTTTTGATGCCATTGATACTCTGCCATTTGCCATTTTAAGTGAAAGTATGTTAACCTAAGACTACCTGTATTTATTAGTCTATTTAACAATATCTGTACCAATTCTCTCTAATTTAAAATCGTTGATGTTCTATTCCTTATTCCTATTTCTTTTTAGGTTTTTAAATTATATTTTTAATTCTACCGGTCTTCTTCACAAATTATAGTTATTCGCTTGTCTTTTATTAGCTATGTCCACATTTTTCTTTACTTCTTTTATAATTTGTAGCCTTCTTAATCTATCTGTCCATTTCACCACGCTTTGCAACTCAATATCTTTATCGCTTCCTAGGTTTTTTAGGGACTGGAGTGGTTCCAGTCCGCGACTTAATTTAAGAATTCTGGGGTTAATTGTGTTGATGCGATTTTGCTAGTGTTTATTGCGAACTGCAAGTCATCCCATATGCTCATCCCAGGTGGAATGATTACTATCTAGGAGGGTTTTTATCAATTGTTTAATTTTTCTATTTTAACGCTTGGTTGGGTTGGCTTCGGCGTAATATTTAGGTCTTTTAGTATGTCTAATACCGCGTTTTTCGGTTAATTCTCTTCACGTTTTATTGAAGAATTCGGTGCCACTGTCGGCGTGGAAAATCCGTGGTGTTTCCCAATACGAAATGACACGTTTGTGGCATTCCGACTCTAGTGTTGTCTCGTAAGCTTGTCGTATCGAAATTATTTCAATCTATTTTGTCGAAACATCTACAAAAACCAGTAAATATTGTTTTTTTTTTTTTGCTTTTTTTTAAAGACGGTAATGGGTTCATGATATCTGCAGCAATCATGGTCCGTCGTTCTTTAGCAATTCTTTTACGCATTAGCCCTAATTTCGGTTGGTTACTCGGTTTGGTTCTTTCGCATGTTTGACAATTGTTTACGTGTTTGATTAACTCCGAATACATGCCTGGCCAGAAGTAGTGCTCGGAAATTGTGGCGTGCGTTTTTTCGGAACCTAAATGTCCTGCCATTAAGTCGTCGTGATTTTCTTTCAAAACCTGTGTTCGTAATCTTTTTGGTACATCGAGTTTCCATGGGTTAGAGTTTGATAAGAGAGTAGATTTTAATGAGTCAGTTATGTTAAAATAGAGTTGCGAATCTCTAAGTCGCTATTTTTCGTGTTCTTCCGGTCTTTATTCAACTTGTCTGATTTTTGTTAAATACCAGTCGTCAGTTTTGTCGTTTATGTCCGCTTTCAGTTTTCTACTTTACATGCTAACGCGAATGCTATATTTTGTAATGGTTTAACGGTGTGTGGCCCCTGATTACTTTAAAACTATAACGTTCTAGGTATGGCCTAAATTTTCTGATGGCTCAAACTACCACTAGCCATTCTTTTTCGGATGCAGAGTATCGGGATTCTGCGCTGATTAGGCTTCTGCTCGCGTATGCTATTACGTAATATGTTCGGTCAATTGTTTGAATAATCTGTTCATCGGTTCTATTGTTTCAGAAAAATGTAGGATGAATTTTCTATACCAACTTGCCATCCCTCTTATGCTCTGTAATTGTTTAATATTTTTGGGTTTCGGCAGTTCTAATATTGGTCGAATTTTTTCATCGTGTATTTGTAATCCTTTATCGTTAACTTTCAAGACTAAGTATTTAATTTCTAAGCATCCTGATTTACATTTGTTTCGGACTGATCGTTAAATTTTCATCATTTATTTTATGTAGTACAATGTTTAAGTATTCTAAATCGTCAACAAAATTCTGAGTTACTATTAAAATGTCGCCTAAATAACGAAAAAACTTTTGGTTTAACTCTAATTTAAAATAATTAATTAATAATAATTTTAAAATAATTTTGTCCATAAGTCTCTGGATAATGGCTGGAGCACTGGTCAGACCAAATGAAATTCTTTTAAGTTGATACATGCCCTTTCCAGCTACTGGGAATGCTGTTATAGATTTTGAACTTTCTTCTAATAGAATTTGTAATTAAGCTAATTTTAAATCAATTTTTTTAATGAATTTTGCTGATCTTTAAGTGTCTAATATTTCTGTCATGAGTGGAATTCGGTATATGTCTTTTTTGTAATATTATTAACTTTCCTGAAATCTAAACAGAATCTATAATCTTTTCCAGGTATTTTGGTCATAACAATAGAATTTGACCAGTCTAAACAAGAGGGTTCTACTATATCTTGTTCTAATATTTTATCCACTGTTTGGTCAATTATTTCTTTTATTTTGGTGCTCACATTGTAATATCGCTGTTTAATAGGATCGTGGCCTTAGACGTCAATTTTGTGTCTCGTTAGATGATTCGTTTTATTCTTTTCTCTGATAAACTTTTATTTTGTCTTCTAAGAGTTTGTCGAACTGTGATTGTTAGCTATTGTTGAGCTCAACAATACATTCTCAAATTTCTATCAAACAATTATTTTGTTCTTCGATTTTTCTTAAACTATCAGAAATGTTATCTTATTTTATCGTTTTACCTCCGAATTTCGGTTTTCTATCCTTATTATTATTTTCTTCATTTTGAATCAATTCTTTATTCGTAGTTTTCTCGTTTCTAATGTCTCTATTCTCTTTTTCTAATATAATGTCAGGTTTAGTTTCCGTTTTAATTTTGGTTATTGGGGTTGTTTGTGCTTTTGGGTACGCTTCCATGTGGTAGCGGATAGGAAGAATCCCCGGTAGCCACCAGATTTTTTAGTTGTAATCGAGGGTCATTCGTAGGGTTTTCACCATATCCGTACCTAAAATATATACGGATGATAATTTTGGGACCAACCTGAACATAATGTGTTTTACTTTCTTTCCTATCATAATTGGAGCTACTGCCTGTCCAATTATATTTTTGTATGGTTTTTTACCCTGGTTATTATGGTTTTGATTATTTTTATTTTTCCTCGAATCTTTATTATTCTCCGAATTATCTTTATCTCCTTTACTATTGTTACTCTTCTGTTCATTTTTGTCTTCGATTTTTGGTTTGGTAAATTGTAAAATTTGTCCTCTAATTTTGGATGCGGCTAACTCAGTTTCCCATTCTAGGGTATAATTTTTAAAATGGTTTTCTAATTTCTCTAAGATGAGAGTGAATATCATGATTTCTTTTTTGTTTGTAGAATTTAAGTTTTGCCTGATTTCCTCGGAAAATATTTCATCGATATAGGCATTTTTTAAATCTTCGAAAAAATCTGACAGTGTTCTCTAAGAGTTTTTGTTTATCGAACATAAATCTTCAGCACCATCGATTAATAATGCGTCTAAGTTCTCTTAAATGCCAAGGTCTTTTATTTTATATCCCCTTTTAAATTTTGTAAATTCCTCTAAGAAATTCGCGGGACTATCGTCATTTATTATTGCGAAATTTAATTGGCCAACTGCTTATAATTTGGAACGGCTTTGGTATCATGCCGAAAGGAAAATACGTAGCTGGAATTTTTTGATTATTTTCATAGTTTTCGTATTCGTAATCCGAGTCTGCGTGTTCACTTTTCAATAGATTCTATCCTCTTTTGGTTTTCTATCATCCGTATTATGTAATTTTAAATGATTGTTTCTTGTTCTGCTACGTTTTTTAATATTGTTGTACGATAGTTGACTAGGTTCTTTTGAATTTTCTCTCAAATGAAATTGGACGGAAAAAGGTATTTTCTATGGGCTCAAATTTTTGGTTTGCATTTTGGTTTGTTTCTGAGTATCTTTGTGATTTGACCTATCCTGGTTTGACTTATCGTTATTTGATGGGGTGTTTGAGGTTTTTCTACTGAAACCTCTACCACGACACATAGATCTATTGAATGTTTTTGGGATCGCCCCCCTACTTTGTTGTGATTCGTTATCCGGATCGGTGTTTTGATTTGGAAGTGAAGCGGCAGATTCCAAATCTAGATCACCATGGTTGGTTTCCTGTATGGTTGAGTTAGGCATGTTATTTTTTATCGTCCCTGACCTGAGTTTCATTTACTCTTTGATAGCGTTGAAATTTGTTTTTTAAACACCCTATATGGATATCCACTGCACACTTTTGAACAAGAAAATTTTATTTCACTTCTCATAATTTGGTTGATTTTATATTATTATATCACCCTATATTAAGTTTCTAAGACAGGTTACCGAATTTTATTTTTATTTCGCTGAGGACACTGATTTATTTTGTATATTTTGATTTAAGCTCTTGATTGAGTATTAGATTGTCGCAGAGTTAGAAAATCTGTTTTTTCATTATCGTAAGGCTCTTTTTTTACGATACGTCGCGTGACCTGGCCGCCAATTCTCAGGGGTGCAGGTCCCTAGCTGGCGAACCTAATTGCGCGAGTAAACGTACTGCCTCGTTGGGCGATTCAACTACTCGGCTTGGATTGTAATCATTATGCTTCTTCTTTCATATTGTTTAATTTCCCTAGCTATTCGTGATTTTGGTGTTAATTTTGGAATGCTAAGTTTTAAATTTATTTAAAAGAATATCAATGTGTTTGAAAGATTCTTTCTTTTTTCTTTTTATTTCAAAAGTAAAGTCAATTTTAGTTCTGATTAATGCACGATGTACTTATTATTTTAACTTTTGTTTATGAATTTCTTCCCGTGATCGATTCAACCCCTGGATTCATCTACGACTAACCCATGCAATATTTTCACATTATGGAAATCGCCTCCCAAACATTTCAAACAATATAAAAGATAATATAGAAGCAGAGAACATTATGTGTATCTATCAATAATTTAATGTTCGCAAATATAAATCACAAGTATAAATCACAGGTAAACCACAGGTAAGTCGAAAGTTAATTTTGCTCGTGTCTACTTTCTCGGCGGGTTAGAATTTTTACAAGAAAAGTGTAGGATTTTTTTATTGGGCGTCAGGTATTGCGGAGGTTAAGGCGAGGAGGGAAATAGGGATTGATGAATCGATAAAACGTTGGTATTTAGGGTGCCAAGTAGATGCTGTGGCTTCTCGGCAGGGTGAGGTGAAGAGAGCATGGAGGCGAACTTTATCGAACTTTCAGGCACTGGTCACGGGCACCAGACTAAGAACGACTGATGCGTGAAAGCACGAGTCCCGACTTAATATAATGGCGCCTTGTGACGCGAGGGTTCGGGGTCCCTCGGGGGGTTCCGCCTTATCTTGCCCGCGGTCCGACAAACCCTTTATCTGGGGCCCCAAAGAGTCCGTTTTTATCGTAACAGATTTGTTATAGCAGTTGCTACCAATAAATATATATCAGTTTTCAATGAAAATGGTGTGATAATCTACATAATATATTTTGATGCAAATAACCTGTATGGTTGGGCAATGGGACAACCACTCCTTTACGGTAGTTTCGTATGAGTTAAAAGTTTGGAAAATTTTGATTTTCATGTTCCAAACGATTCATCTACTGGTTACATATTAGAAGTAGATTTGTATCACCCACCAGAACTGCATAATGCACACAATGACTTGCCGTTTTGTCCAGAACACTTAAAAACACCAGGGTCAAGCCACGAAAAGCTTCTAACTACTCTCCTACTGAAACGAAAGTACGTTCTTTATTACTGGGCTTGTAAAGATTCAGAGAGTAATTAAAATTGATCAGTCTACGTGGATTAAGGAATATATTAATCTGAATTCTCTACAAGATAAATGTCTGGATGCTTAACTTTGAGAAGTTCTTGTTCATAGAATCCGCCAGCGATAGGTTGTACTTAATAATCTTTAACTCTATACGTCAATGCATTTGTCAGCATACCTCGATCCACAGTGAATATCTCGGTCGTCAATTTTATGTATATCCTTTTCTGAAAATATGATTATACCTGCCTACTCGAACTCTTTCACCAACTTTGAACTTTGCTCTTTTTCTGGGTATATCTCTTATTTTTTAAAGCGTTGCATCAACTCCTTTTCATCCTCGGCAGTGCCATCTTTTAGCTCCATACCGATTGATCGATGTTTAGTATTGCTGTAGTTAAAGATTAGTGTAGGTAAAATATTTGTCTACTTGTAGTTGCCTCTCAAGCTAAATTATCCAACTGACCAATTAGTTCACTGTTACGTTTTTTCAAATCTTGTTGAGTGTCAATCCGCAGGATTTTCCGTTTCTCATTAAGTGATTCTTCGAGTATACGTATTGTCAAATTATTATTGTCAATTTCTGCTCGCATAGATGATGTGACTTAATACACTGTACGTATCTCGTTTTGTACGATACGCTGCACAAGTCCCAAATTAACTGCGTCGTATTGTACTTTAGCCTCGCTAACGTTACAAAGTCTTTTTCCGTCTACGTCGCAATTACCGAAAGGTGATCTTAAATCCAAAACCAGGCGGTCCACGGCTTGCTGCAGCGATTCGATACACGTGACGCCCAAACACGTCGATAATTATCGCGATACTGACGATAGAGTTATAAGTACAATCCTAATATATGATTTCAGTTTGTGTATTTTTAGCAATCAATATTTCTTTGTAATTGCTTAGATCATCAGTGCTTATAGATGACTCTTCAGGAGATTTTCTAAACAGCAGTTCAAGCAGACTAACTGTTTTCAGATTCTGTTAACCATCAACTTTGATATATTTTCCCTCAAAACTAATAGGTTTATCAGCAATCATAAGGCTGTCATTACTGAGCTTACGCACACCAGAAACCATATCTATATACTGCTTTCTATTTTTTGTAGTATTCTGGGAAACTTATTTGTCAAATGGTCATAACTGGGAGCAACCTCGACAGTATCATTTTCTTCAAGCATAGCTGTATCTCGATCTTCTTCTTCAGCATCAGCCACCATGAAGGAAGCGTTATCATCCTCTTCCTCCTCCTCATCCTCTTCATATTTCTTTGTTACAGGATCTCTTTGCTCTACTCCTTTCTTGGTTAAAGGATTAGATATCTCAACCAGTTTCTGCAGTGGCATGACTTTTGGCTTTAACGTTTCACTCGTCATCTTTTCAGTAGCTTCTTTACCCGTTTTAATTATTTGATGTTTACGTCGAATTGTCTCACTAGCTTTAGCGATTTGACGGAGGACCTCTTTCTCCTTGTGAAACTTTGACATGTTAACGTATTAATGTCTCAATATGTAATGACGGGATTTCCATCACATAGCTTGTATTAATATAGAGATAAAACAGTTTAACCCTTCTCTGTATCTTCCTCTGTTGATATCACTGTCCATATAAATGACAATAAACCCATACTTGTCCGTATTCTAAAATGCAGAACATAAGTCTTGAAATTGAGAATAACTCATGCCAATGTTGACATGATCGTCATATTCATGTCGTAAGTTCCTTTCATCCTGTTTGAAAAGTATCAATAGACTGACATTGTCTCGCACTAGGTGTGCACTTGGATCTATTACTTCTTCATGCTCACTAAAGGCAAAATATTCAACACCTTTTACATTATTCAATACAAGTACTAAGAATTTGTATTTTGTTTATTTGAGGGATTTCGAGTAGACGTAAACATTCATAAATTTTAATCTATTTGGGTGTAGGATGCCGCAATACGGTGGCCCACAAAAACTACACGAACACTATCTGGCAGAAGACTCTCATGATGTTCCACCATCTTCTTCTCTGATTGGACGACGGTGTTAAAATTTGCAACCGGAAGTTTAAAGGGTTGTGTCTTGATCCGTATCTGGATCTGAACTATTGTGAAAGCTATGAATACAGCACTTATATAGCTTTTACATCAGTTGCGTTCGTACATCGCAAAGCGAACGAAGTGTCACGTAGCCATCGAGGTAAAAGATTAATAAAGAAAGTCATCAACAATTTTCCATTTGTGTTGCACTTGCCTGGCTACCAATACTGGAGTCCGGGTTCTGATCATGAAACCATTGACGCGAGAAACTCTGCAGATCTTGTACTAGCCAGTAAAGCCTGGCAGCCTGCTTTTGCTTGAGACGCCGGGATCAACGCGAATGCTGCACTACTGGTCATAACTGACATGATGAATGCAAAAGTGAGCATCAAGTCTGCAATTAGAGGTCTACAGGAAGCCGTCAAACGTGAAGGTGATAAAAATCAAGTGCAAAATCCACGTGTTCTGGAAATACCTTTGAAAGTTGGTGGTGTTTTACCACTGATTCCAATATTCGCTTGGCTCAGAGCATTCGGAGTTCTCACTGGTAAAGCAGCAGGTGCAGCTAACGCGGTAAACAATGCTAGCGCAGCCAAACATCAACTTGCAGAAAGTAAACGTCATAAAAATTCAATGGAAGTTATTGCTCAAGGAAAAGGACTACACCTAAAACCTTACAGAAAAGGATTAGGTCTTCATATGAAACCTTCTCATAAAGGACAGGGACTTCATCTAAGACCCATGTCAAAAAGCTTGTAGTGAAGCTACATCACCATGCACTCATTGATGCTGATCTGTTTAAGTATGATAAAGCTGTAAAACGTCCTCAGTTTTGTAAAGTATTTACGCGTAATCAACTACTAGTGAAGGGACCTAACAAAATTAAATTAGCTATTGTCACTATTGATGATAGTAACGGCCCTGGTACCCACTGGGTAAGTTATAAAAAGATTTGTGATAATGCCCTATACTTTGACAGTTCCGGTAATCTTCGTCCGCCATCGGATCTTATAGATTATCTCGGTGTTAGTAGCAAAATAAAGTACACTCATGACAAATATCAGGACTATGACAGTATTGAATGTGGTCATTTGTGTCTAAGATTTCGATGTGGACAACTATATATAAAAGATAAATACTGCCTATATAAGAGTGCATGATAAAGGGACTAGAGTCAGGACAGAGTCTTCTAACAAGAACTATAGCCTTGGATTTGTTGAATTGCTCACATCCAATGCGATTCCTAACGCTGGCACTGGAAGGAATAAAATCTATGTCGGTGGTCGAGTGGTTACCATTCATGTTGGTAGCTATAAGATTAAAGATATTGAGAGTTATGTCCAGAAGGCTCTAGCATTTGATGATATTACAATGAACATCCAGCCAAATAATAACACAATTCGCAGCAAGTTAAAGTGTGA
This sequence comes from Belonocnema kinseyi, assembly GCF_010883055.1. Taxonomy (NCBI): domain Eukaryota; kingdom Metazoa; phylum Arthropoda; class Insecta; order Hymenoptera; family Cynipidae; genus Belonocnema; species Belonocnema kinseyi. The sequence continues at coordinate 150,107,780 of NC_046660.1, forward strand.
TCGCAAAGTGAACTTTCATCCTCGTGATTCTATTGGACGATTGTTGGGATTTACACCACGTATTCATGAAGCCAATAAGGCTCATACTTCTGAACAGCATCATATTTAGCTCCGCATAGTTAATCAGGACGGACACTTGGTGAATTTTGCGGAGAGAAGTTATAACAACACGACTACACGTCAAATCATCATCATAATGGGTATTGTGTACAATCGCAAATGAGCCTATATAAGAGCGGCAACATGCGAAATTCAAGCCAGTTCTCAAGCAGCACACAAGACGCTAACACCTCAGAACGTGCTTATTCTGACACTGCTTGGTCTGAAGATCAAACCTCGTGGAAAAAAAACTAAAGTGCCCATTCAGAATATTGATCAATTCCCTTTGTTGCAACAACAACAATGGAATACTACCCAGCAAGAGTTCACTACACGTTTATGGAAGGTTAACAAAACGTGAAAAAAGTTACAGATGTTACTGTTACAACACTAGTGAGCAATTCTATCTGCTATATGTTTGATGAAATTCGCTATGAACTAAATGGTATTGAGATTGATCGTTGCAAGAACGTCGGTCTCACTGGTACCATGCAAAACTACGCCTCACTTACGCCAGGACAGATTAATTTTATGGAGAATGCAGGATGGCTCGACATCCTGGAAGGAACAAAAAGTTTTTCTATTCATGAGGGATACTTTCATGTCATTGTTCTACAGCCAGGAAATGATGAGCAACTGAAGATCTCAAATCATAAAGTGGAGTGGATGGTACCATATGTAGTGGGGTCAGATCAGGAAAATGTACAGTTGCTGCATCTTATTGAAAAATATTATCTCGCAAATGAGTTTTCTTTCATAGGATTTGTATGAATAACTCCGTCTCCCCGCTAAGATATGACATATATGGACTGTCAAAATGTCAACTCATTTGGAAAAACCACGGCACATTATACTGGGTTTCGAAACAGACAGAAAGGATAAAATAATCACTTCGATCACTGCAATAAAATAAATGTCAAGGTGTTCCTTAATTCATAGTACTATCCGTACGGTAATCTAAATCCGAAATTTGATCATAATCAATTTGCGCTACTGTATGAGATGTATGCAAACCTTCAGGCAGCCTTTTATGGTAAACAGCCTAAACCCATGTTGAAGAAATGTGATTTTAAAAAATATGCTCCACTTACTGTCATAGATTGGTTAAAACAAAATGGGTCTTAAATATGCCTCTGTAGACGTTCGTTTGAAGTTTAAATCTGCAAACAATTTCCCTTTAGAAACTGCAGTCTACTGTCTAATTATACATGACTATATGAGTCAGTAACAACCTCTTAGTGGTAGCGTGAAGAAGTGATTTAAGATGACGGAGGTGAGTGTAATATCGATAGTGGTGGGGGTAATGTTGTTATTGGTTGTGGGGATGATAGATATAAAAGAGCGATGATTTCAGCAGCAGACTTTAGTTTTCATCAATATGAAGTTCATCGTGGAGATACAAGGCTTTCAAAAACCAATCAAACAGCTCGTTTTCAAGGAGTTTGCTATCATTCCTCTTTAGGAAGACGCTCATCCTGTGGTCTACCTGTTTGAACGAACCTACTCTTGGGACTTGTTACCTGCCAAATACAAGAGTGAAAATTTATAGTTGATGCGCAATTACCATGGACTTGAGTGGACATCTGGTGACATACCCTATAAAGAAGTGAGGCTTATAATCCGAGATACACTAGGTGGCGCCCGTGCAGTCTACGTTAAAGGATTACAAAAGAAAAAATGGTGTGATCAGCATCTACAAAATGTAAATCATCTGAAAGATCTGGGTTGTCCCAGGCTAAAAAAATGGTACAGCACAGTTTCAACAAGATGCAATTACCACTTGCAATGCTGGAATGCAAATTCTGCAGTTTGAAATGCTTTAGCTCTCAAGACTTAGTTCTTGTATTTTCAGGATCAGCCAACTATCAGGTAATACAAACATCGTTGGCTTGAATTCTACA
>NC_046660.1:150109879-150112909 GCF_010883055.1 Belonocnema kinseyi
GAATATTTGTCATGAGGACAACCGAAGGATTTCAGCCACAGCCACGTCTCACGACAGTGAGATAGGTAGTTACAATCTGTAACGGAATCAATACGAAGATCCGGCAAAAGTCTCGTACACACTGAGGACACGAAGCGACCCAAGGACGACCGGCTTCTGGATTTTTCCCCCAAGATTTTGAACCATATTGTTCACACACAGGGATGCTTCTTAGGCTACTAACCAGTGAAGTTTCGATTTTCTTTTGAAGCTCTCCCCTTCCCGGTACAGGCCCCCTCTCCCCAATTCTCGTGTTAAAGCCCCACTACTACCAATATATCCTTAACTCTCTTTCTCCTAGTAAGTTTTCCACCCTTCCTTTAAGAATTTCCATCCTATCCTTATTGTACCCAGTCACAAACTCATACATAAACCCTTCTATCTTTACAGCCCCAATTTGCAAGCCTTACCTCTCTCTCTCTCTTCATAAGCTTCTTCCTCTAATCCATCCCTGAACCCCCGTTATAATTCCACCACTAGCCATGCCTTTCCTATTTAATTTGACCGCCTCCTGTAGTCTCCACCTATATTCCCTTAGCATCTTTCGTTCTACTTTATCCCATTCATTTCTCTCACCCACGTCTCTACCAGTCTAATCACATCAAATTCCTAATATACCTCCATAAATCTTCATCTTTCTTCTTTACCCCTGCAGCGTTCCAGTACAGCACCTTTAACACTCCTCTCCTTCCCAGCCCTATCATTTAGCATTCTCTGTACAACCCTTTCCTTCCTCGACAAATCTTGATCGGTGAAAACCTTCTTTTACCTAATCCTACATTTGTTACGCCTTATCCCCAGTTTTTCTTCCCACTTCTCCGATTCCACCACCGCCACTCAATTATACTCTCTCCCTTCCATCCTAACTGCCCCTACTTTGCCATAAGCTCATCTTATGCTCTGTGACAGCGCTTCTACCCCCTCCATTTCTTCCCCGCTCTTTACCATTAATCCTATAATCACTACATTACTGCTCCTACCTACCTTCTCTCGTCTTGCTATTCTCAACTCTATTGCCCTTATCCTTTCCCTATCCGTTCTCTCCTCCATTTCATTCCTACGCTCACCCACTTTCTCTTCTATCATAACCTCCACCTTCTCCCAAATAATTTGCTTCTCGGCCTCCTCCTGTCAATTGCTTTTATTCCTGACCAGCCCTCCACCTTCTCCAGCCTTTTTTCCGCCCTTTCTTTCCAAACCTTATATCTTCTTCCATCTTCTTTATATAATCCTCTTTTTCCTTCCTTACCGACGCACTGGACGCTCTCTCCCTTGCCTTATTACTTACCTCGCTGCAACTCTTTTCCCTCCCTAAGGCCCTACTTGACACCGGGCCACGTATAGCTGGCCGTCGTGTTCTTCTGGACATTTCTTTCCCGTCGAGTTCACTACCAGCACTGCCAGTACTCTCGCTGTCCACCTCCCGCTCTTCCGTCGATAACTGTAACCTATCCAAACACACAAGTACGCACTGCAGCCAACAGATGCCTCTTAAGGCTTATATCGCTTACCCTTGTCCGCCATGAAGGCCCAAACTCCTGACCACTAAACTACCCTGCTCCCTTGCAAATCTAACCTGACTTTCCCTATTAAGCCAAATCCCACCCCCTCCTAACTACAATTTAAATTATTTTGTATCGTTCCAATGTACCCCTCAAACCGTACTCGTCTCCTCGATTTCCACCCTCACACTCCACTCACACCTTCCAGACAAACTCCGTAAAAACTTCCCACCACTTGTCACTGCACACTTTTTTACTACCACCACCAACATGCAAGTCATGTTTTATATCTATTAGTAATTTTGATTGATATTTCTTTAAATATATAAAAAATGTTGTTCCTTTTTTAAAATTTTTTTAAAAATATTTGAAGCCTATAAACTTTTAAATTGTTTTATTAAATTAAAAATGTAATGAGGATAATTTGCAATTGAAAAGCTGTTTTCATGTATACTTTACGAATATTATAATGATTTTTCGAACTTAAGAAACATATTTTTTAAACCAAAATTATGTTACTCCATATATTGATTAAGTTCTTCAAAAAATTAAAAATCGAGTTTTCTCTAAACAAGCCCAATCGTTTGATTTCTTTTTAGACTAAAAATTAAATTTTACGCATTTGAATGTGCTATTACCCTTTGACGTCCCAACGACCTAATCAGCTGAATTCCTAATTTAGTAGAATGCCTATTTTCCTGTTTCTGTTATTTTTCACTTAAGAGGTAGAGGCGAAATTATAACGAGGGTTAAAAATGGATTGGAGAAAGAAATGTATGAAGGGATAGATGGAAGGTTTGCAAATCAGGACAGTAAAGATAAGAGGGTGATTTGCAAGTTTGTGAGCGACTGAATCACAACTTGCTAGACTGCTACGATGCGAGTGTGGCCCGTGAACGGGGTAACATGGCACGGCTGCATGCTCTGTGGCGCGAGAAACACCCGGAGCTATCGCACTTTTCGCAGCAACGTCTGCGAAACCATGCCGAATAACTCCGTAAAAGGGGCTATGTAAGCGGAACGCCTACTCTACCACAGCTAGAACAAGCCGGCGACAAAGAAAGAGAGGCGACACTAAGACCAACCGCGGGCAGGCATCCAATTTTTCCGGTGAATCCGACCTCTGGGCTATCAATTATTGCGTGTATAATGCAGCGAGAGCTTTGGCCGATGCGAACCGTAAAACAAAACCAACGGCTGCTCATAAGCCCAAAAGACGAATGCATCAACTTGCCATAAAGATAGGCTGGGCAAGACATTACGCGTCCCGCATTCAATGTCTGATTGACTACATCACATCTGGCAGAAATTTTACCGCCAAGGTTCGAAAGTTTGCGCGCGAACTCCGGACCCGTTATCACACACAGTTTCAAGCCATACCGTGGTTATGGCTGAAATTTGACCGCGATTTCGCTGGAAGCGGGTGCAATTTTTCAGATTAGCACCCGCTCCCGGCGAAATCCTGCGGTTATCCTTATGACAAATTTAT
>NC_046660.1:150113009-150121547 GCF_010883055.1 Belonocnema kinseyi
ATAAGGACAACCGCAGGATTTCGCCGAGAGCGGGTGCTAATCTGGAAAATTGCACCCGCTCCCAGCGAAATCGCGGTAAAATTTCAGCCACCACCACGTCTCACGACAGTGAGATAGGTGGTTACAGTCTGTAAAGAAATCAATAAGACGATCCAGAAAAAGCCTCGTGCACCCTAAGAACACGGAGTGACCCAAGGACAACCGTCTTCTGCATTTTTCCCGCAAGTATTCTAGCATATTGCTGACACGCAGGGATGCTTTTTAGGCCTTTAGCAAGTGAAAACTTGGCACCTCCAAGAGCGCCGATGATAAGGACGATCAATTTCAAAGAATATTCCGGGTACAATCGTTGCAACTCCCTTATAAGGTGTCGATACCTCTCTTTCTTTTCATTCTCCTTGGTTATGATGTTTTTGTCAGCTGGTTCCGAAAATTCGATAAAAAACATGGTTCGCTTCTCGAAGTCAAGAAGAACCATGTCAGCCCTCCAGTGCGCAACAGAAACGATTGTCGAGAATATAAAGTTCCAGTATATGCGGCACTTCCCATTCTCAACAATTGACTCAATTTCCCTAGGAGCATTTAGAGGAGCGAAATTAAGGTTAATGCCGTAGGAGTGACAGAGATGGTAATAAAGCACTCTTCGTGTTGCATTGTGCCTTTGAATGTAGGTCGTTCTCGCGTGAGTTGGACAACTAGATAGTATGTGAGCTAAATGCTCGGGGTGTGCATGGCACGCCCTGCAGTTATCATCGGGAATGTCTTGGCTCAAAATGTGGCGACGGTATGTTAAGGTGGAAATGACACCGTCTTGGCATGCGAAAATGAAACCCTTTATACCAGACTTCAATCCGGGCGATTTAAGGAAAGCAAACGTTAGCTCACAAGACATTGACTGATCCTTCACATTTCTGTGGAAGATACCGTCCATCCTCTTATCGAGAAGCTGTTCACGAAAGTTTTTCTCTTGTGCTTTTATATCCGGGCTTTCAGGTGTGAGCACTCGAGATAGATAAGATTTGATGCATTTTGCTCACCCTTAATACTGAAGTCAAGTCCGAGTGCTTCAGCAGCCTCCTCCGCTGCTTTGTACAGAAACGCTCATTTGCCCACTTCTTCGTGATTCCTGACCATTTTAAGAAGAGGGTCTCTTCCATTTCCAACTCTATGTGCTGTACCCAGAATAATCCTGTTGTGAAAACATTCAAGACTCAATATTCCGCGACCCCCTTGACGGCGTGAGATGTACAGTCGCGGAACGGAAGATTTAAGATGCATGCTTTTGTTCATGTGCGTAATCTTTCTCGTCCAGATATCAAGAGATCTGAGCTCGTTCTTCATCCATGGAACTACTCCAAATGAATAGAGTAGTACCGGGACGGCGAGCATGTTCGTTGCAGATACTTTGTTCCCAGCCGACAGTTTAGAAGACCAAATCTGTCGGATGAGACGTTTGTATCTGCTTCGGAGAGTATCCTTTATAGATGTCACATCCTGAATGCGGCTCTGTGGCACGCCCAGGTATGCATAAGTGTCTCCACCGTAAAGGTGTCGTATGGCGCTTCTATCAACGAGCTCAGGATCTTCAGGAATTCCATTAAGTTTTCCTTGCTTCAAATAAACCTTGGCGCATTTGTCTAATCCAAATTCCATTCCAATTTCCTTAGTATATCGTTCGACAATCCCCAGAGCTAGATGCAGTTGCTCTCCGTTTTTAGCATTGATCTTAAGATCGTCCATGTAAAATACATGAGTGACCTTGTACTTTCGATCTGCAGGTTTGCCGCACAAGTACCCGTCGGAATGGCGAAGTTCTAGAGATAGTTCAAAAGACAAATAATAAGTCTATGGGATGTCGAATCGAAAGCTTTTCTATAATCAATCCAGGCCATCGATAGGTCACGCTGGTAGAATGCTGCATCTTTGCAGACACATCTATCGATGAGCAGGTTCTCCCGACATCCGGCTACGCCTTACTTTGAGTCTCGTTGTTCATACATTTCTTGCCCCACAGGTTAAATTGCCCGAACAATCCTATCATTTAGGATAGCTGTGAATATTCCACCAGAAGGTTTTGATACAATCTGGTCCCGGTGCGGAATAGTTCTTCATCCCTCTTAATACTTTTTTCACCTCCTGGGTAGTGATAGGTAGGCATTCTTTATCAGGTGTTATGAGGGCAACACATAACTCCTGCTGAACTTCGTAGACTTCTCTCTAAAATACTTCGACCTCCTCTGGTTTGGGTGGGTGTTCGACAGTAACTGAAGGGTCTTGGAAGAGTCGAGATGGGTCACAGAGAAACTGTTTATTTTCTCTGACCCACCTCTCCCTCCACTCTGGACTTCTCTTAGCATTCGTCTTTTGGTCTTATGATCAGCCGTTGGTTTTGTTTTACGGTTCGCATCGGCCAAAGCTCTCGCTGCATTATACACGCAATAATTGATAGCCCAGAGGTCGGATTCACCGGAAAAATGTCCACGATACTCGTCATCCATTTCAGCCTGATCTTTAGGCTTGAGAGAAACCTTGGTGTTGATGTTTCTCCGGGTCGTAAAGCATCGTTCTTCATCTATTGGATGCCTGCCCGCGGTTGGTCTTCGTGTCGCCTCTCTTTCTTTGTTGCCGACTTGTTCTAGCTGTGATAGAGTAGGCGTTCCGCTTACATAGCCCCTTTTACGGAGTGGTTCAGCATGGTTTCGCAGACGTTGCTGCGAAAAGTGCGATAGCTCCGGGTGTTTCTGGCACCACAGAGCATGCAGCCGTGCCATGTAACCCTGTTCACGGGCCACACTCGCATCGTAGCAGTCTAGCAAGTCGTGATTCAGTTGCTCCGTCCTCCCAAAGGTCACGAGATCCCGCCGATCCATCGCATTGCATCCATTTTCATTGGCTCCCCCAGCTCTAGATTGGTCGGCATTGTTGGCCGACCCATTGTCGGGAGCCCTGCGCGTTCTGTTGTTTTGAACCGCACTTACTACAACTATGTTTGGTGTTGTCATTGTTGTTTCCACGAGAAGCTAGGGAAAGGGGTTCGTCCATCTTTGTAGAGCCCCGCATGCAAGGATAAGGCTGCGTACTCTGAGAGGTCGCCCGGTATCCCAGAGTCACCGTTCTACACCAGGTGTAAGATTCTGGTACCAATGGATTAAAATTTAACCCCGTGAATCCATTATTTGCTTTCGCATATCTGTTGGAACACTGAGACACACCATCTCTGATTGAACTTTCAATAAGTAATAACATTTCTAAATCTGTTAATAGATCGACTTCAATTCGAGTATACTTTAACATAGCATCAAGGAAAAGATTTTAGATATGTTGAAAAAGCATCTTGGAAATGTCTTCTTCTTCCTCTTCATCCTCCTCCTCCTCACCCTCCTCCTCCTCAGCCTCCTTCTCCTCCATTTTATTATCAAAACATTTTTCCAATGTTTTGATTTACAGATTCCTTGCATTAAATATTAATACTGCTGCATTTATTTTTATCATTCATGATACTTTATTTCAAGTAATTAAATTCATGCACAAATATGTATATGGTTTATTTCATTCGCTAAGGTATGCTGTGATATTTGTAACGGGTTTGATTGTAGCGAAATAACATTTTAACTGGGATATAGTCCAAAACTTTTTTAAAAATTTTTTACATTTAATAAAATTAAAATGCAGATTACATTGCTCACTATTAAAAAATAATCCAAAATCTTTAAAGAAACTTTTAAAAACTTTACGATCTTTTTCGTCACTGAGAACGATGCAACTTCGATGATGAATGCTCATGAATTTGATACACAATATAAATTTCTTTCTTCATCAACATTCAGTCCAGTGACAGTTTGTTTCGCAAACAATAGATCGAAATTATATGTATGACATATTGATTATTTAAACATCAACCTCATGTACACCCTTAGAATCGAATTCAATCTGATTGAATTTCCCTCCTATATATTCTATGAAAACGTCCTTCTCAGAAGCCCTTTCTTTTCAAATCTTAAAGCAACGCTGAATTTTCATCAAACACTGAAACCCTTAGTTAAGGTAGAAACACCATATAGCTATTTTTAACCATTCGAGTACATACTGGGTCATATTGACCCTGTCGTCAACTTTCACCTACTACAGTTTCTTTAGTGTGCCGCGTCATCAGTCGTCGCTGAGAAGCAATTGAAATCGAAGCAGGGTCAAGGTCACCCATGTGTGTATTTAACGTCGAATTTAATCAAATTGTATTGTATAAAATTGTATTGTATAATTATTGTTGTTTCCAATTTCGATTATTGTGGCAGAGCCTAACCAATCTGCATCTAGTTTGGATGTATTTCTCGTGCTGTTATCTCCATAGCGAGACTGTTTTGATAAGATCTTTCACTGATGAATGCGCTTTTTCTAAACTACCGTTCTTTGGGGGTGAAAGGTACTCGTTTTTATATGCTAGATTTTCAAAAGGTTTTAAAAATTCAAAATTAGTTCCGAGACAAAATTACTACCCTGTTCAGTAAGTATGTGTTTTGGCGAAGCGAAGATGTAAATATAATAATCAAGAAGTTCAGTGATAAGTGATTCAAATGTTGTCTCCTTCAGAGGTATGGGCATGAGGTATATTGGCAACTGATCTTTTAATGATAAAATGTACTGAAGGTGTTTTGCGTGATGGGTAACAGGGCAAAAATATTAAAGGCTATCTTTTCATTGGGCTCAATAGGCGTATTCGGTATTATTGCCTCTGCCTTTGGTCTAAAGCGAGTTAACTTTGCCTTTGACATATTGGGCATCTTTTTTCGTCGTTCATAATATCCTGTTCCATGTTATTCCACGTACCTAATTCTCTTGCTCACTGTATCGACTTATTTTTCCCAAAGTGTTGTACAGCCGTGATCCCATGAAATTCGCGAATTGTTGCTTCTCTTTCTTCTATAGTTAGTTCTCCGGTGGCATTCTCGCAAAAGAGGAATTGTTGTTCGAGTCTTTCGCTGCCGAGGAAGTGTATCATTATTTTTAATTTCGCTGTTTCGATAGGAGTTATGAGAGGATCTATTACGTGCAAACTTTCTCTCGTTAATTTCCGATTTTTGCATATTTCACTCTTTCCGTCAAGAAGTGTTGGCCACTTAATCTGGTCGAAGGGAGGTAAAATAATGTAATCTTGTTGTGATAATTGCGGTGGTATTGTGCTATGAGTTTTATAAAGTTTTTCCTCATAGTTTACCTACAACGTTTCGTTTTAAAACTGTATTATTTTCTGTTTTATTCTTCTGCCAGTTAATATATCTCTCGTGAAGTAAGATGTTTAGTTCTGGATCAACGGCATTCATAATTGGCGGTTCAATGCTTACGTGTGAACCTGCAGGATTATTAGGTTCGCTAGCTAGGTCTATAGGTTCACTGCCTCTTTACTCTTTACTCTTGAAACTTTTTAAATGAGAATTGGTAGCACTCTAGATAAAGAATCGACTGCTTTCTTATCTTTCCCTTTGCAGTACTCAATTACATACACATATTCCTCGAGCTTATGTCTCCATCTGAGTAGTTTCGAGGAAGGATCTTTAACTTTAAAGAGCCAAGTCAGGGCTTGAAGATGGGAGAGGAACATAATTATTTTTTTACAATCTGGAAGGCTTTTCACATTCTTGCGTTAAAATAAAGTTTACTTTGCTTTTTGTTGGTACCGTTAGGAGTTTTTCTTTGTTGAAAAAATCTTCAATGAACTTCCGGTAATAACCAGCAAGTCCTAAAAAGGATTTTACTTCTGTGGCGTTACTGGGTCCCTTGAAATTCGTGACAGGCTCAAGTTTTTTGGAATTAGGTTTAACTCAATTTTTGATGATAACATGTCCCAAGTACTCAAGTTTAGATCTCAAGTACTCACATGTATCGGGCTGCATTCGGAGGCCAGTCTGTCTTAGCCTTTCAAGGATGGTAAGTAAATTCTGATTATGTTTCTGTAATGTGGATCCAAAAACCACAATATCATCGAGGAACACGAAAGGGATCTTGCCAATTAATCCTTTGAATGCAGTATCCTTCATGCATTAGAAGGTGGCAGGGGCATTATTCAACCCGAATGGTATATATTCGATTTCAAAGTGTCCTTCCGATGAAGGTATCTGGTGCAATACGGATGTCAGATCAAAGGCTGAAAAGAATTTCGCCTTTCCCAAATGATCCAAGATTTCATCGATAAGCAGGAGTGGGTACGCCTCTTGAACTGTCTTTTCGTTCATCTTGCGGAAGCCCATTACAATTATACACTTTTTCTTACCTGATGCACCCGCTTTTTTCGTTACAAACCATAATAGAGAATTGTAGGGTGAATCGGAATCCCTTATGACCTTTTTGATGTACATTTCCTCAACTTGAGTATTTATTTCTTGTTGGTGACACTTCGGGGTACTGTAGGAACTGTTGTTGATGATCTTTTTGTCTTTTACAACAATTTTATGTGCGGCTAAGTTTGTACACGGTACTCGATTTCCGGGAAGCGAAAAAACTTTATGATAATGTACAATAATTTTTTCTATGGAGACTCTGTGATCTTCGATATTGCAAAATGTAGAATTTTCCAGGAGTAGTGAAATTCCTTCGCAGTACTCTTCTGACGTTACGTATTGAATTCTTTACTTTTGCTTCAAGGTCTTCCTTCTGTGCCTCATTCAGACACGTGGGTTTTACGGGTCGGACTTGGATTCCTATTTCTTCCCGTAGACTCATGATGTATTTTTCAATAGCCGACCTTTCCTCGATTTTCAACGCTAGATTTCTTTCCGTTGCCGAAATCTCTGATTATAACCTTGTACGTGTCCGGTAGCTTGCTGTCTGACATGATCTTACTTTAATCGGGCTAAATCGACGGAGCTATTGGTACCTAAATTGTATCTTCAAGCTTCATATAACTCATCGTAATTCTTAATGTGCGTAAATCTAATTTGATGGCGAATATATGGCCAAAAAATGAAATTTGAAAAATAGTGCTTTATATTATTACGACCGTTCAATTCCTAAAGGCTTATACTTCTTGATGTTCCAGGGCTTCTTTTGATTACAGCACAGACCTCGTAAGGTCAGTGGGTTCCTGGCAGCATCGCCAAAAATGTGACGGCCTAGAGTTTTACCGTAGAATTTCTCTATTAAAACACAATCATTTATGATCTTCCACTTACACCAATCACTTAATATTAATTTATTATAGTACTGAGCGGGTTTGGGCTCCGTAGAACTAAACACATGGAATAGAGTTTTAGCACTTTATTTCTAAGACACGTTCGTAGTAGGGAAGAGGCCCATTTCGAATAGTGTAAAGAAAGTGAGACAACGGCACGTCTCACATATGTCCATAAACGTCTTCTTAAAAGCTTAATAAGTTATGACCTACATAGCTGAAATTTCTACTCAAATTTTATGTGCATCAACACTTTCTCATTTATATCACAAATAGATCTAATTTTATATCCGATACATATGGTCTTGGAATGAAGCAAAGACATTCATTCAGGCGATAGCAGATCTTGACAATTTTCAATGTACTATAAGTTATATTATTTTATAATGAAAAAACTCTAAATACGGAGATAGGTGACGTCACATATGTTTAGTGTAAAAGAGACATTTCTGAGAATAAATAGGGGAAGGGGTAAATATTTTTGAGGGTAGATGTAAAAATTGCAGGGTTATTTGCTTTAGCGCGCAAAAGGGAATTGATCAACGTATGATGTGAAATGAGTCTTTGAAGGTGCCAAGAGACATATGAATTATGGTATTCCTGAGAATCTTTGAATAAACTGACCCTCACTTGATACTGTGACGTCAGACATCATACCCTCTTCCATATTTTTGAGTGAAAAATGTCCATTCCCATACTTAGAATTGATTTTTTCAATACCAATAGTGAGAATCGGATAAAACACTGTAATTCGTATGTCAAAACAAGGAGCGAAACCCAACACTCAGACTTCTGTGCTCTAGCCGCAAGTTTGCTAATCGTACGGGAATAAGTGATCCAGAACTCTTTCCAACTATCTACTTACACTATAGAAGTCTTAGGTACTGAGTATTTGAAAGTGCTCGAATTTATGCAACACACGGAGGTCAACTTTAGGAAAGTCGCCAACTATGCACTAAATTTAAGGACAGTAAGAAGTTTTTTTCGATTTGCTCATTTAAACGCTACATCGCTATGAAACTGTTGATGCAAAAGTCAAAGCGCGTATCTCATCTAAAGAAAGATAGTGAATGAATTCTTTTTCAAAGAAACTATTTCCCCAAATCTAAGAGACTTATCTTAACGACTTTGCTCGGTGGCCCAATTGAACTGAAACTGTTTAGAACGCTGTTTTTTTGCGTATATGAATTTACTTTGATTAAAGCAACAATAAATAGTAGAAAACATTTAGATTTTACAGATTTATGTCAAATTTTCTGTATAACCGCCTCGAAAACAAACTACAGTCTGTCAAGTTAAAGCGTGGGTGGCTTTACTCGCAGTCGGTAAGGTGTATCGACATGATTTTGGTGTCAAAATATTAAGAAGAGCTCCCT
>NC_046660.1:150121647-150126667 GCF_010883055.1 Belonocnema kinseyi
AAAAATGAAACCCTTTGTACCAGACTTCAATCCGGGCGATTTAAGGAAAGCAAACGTTAGCTCACAAGACATTGACTGATCCTTCACATTTCTGTGGAAGATTTGGAAGAAGAGATTTGGAAGAAGAGATTTGGAAGATTTTTTGTGGAAGATTTTGCTCATCCCTAATACTGAAGTCAAGTCCAAGTGTTTCAGCAGCCTCCTCCGCTGCATTGTACAGAAATGCTCCTTTGCCTACTTCCTCGTGATTCCTGACCATTTTAAGAAGAGGGTCTCTTCCATTTTCAACTCTATGTGCTGTACCCAGAATAATCCTGTTGTGAAGACATTCAAGACTCAATATTCCGCGACCCCCTTGACGGCGTGAGATGTACAGTCGCGGAACGGAAGACTTAAGATGCATGCTTTTGTTCATGTGCATAACCTTTCTTGTCCCAATATCAAGAGATCTGAGCTCATTCTTCTTCCATGGAACTACTCCAAATGAATAAAGTAGTACGGGGACGGCAAGAATGTTCGTTGCAGATACTTTGTTCCTCGCCGACAGTTCGGAAGACCAAATCTGTCGGATGAGACGTTTCTATCTGCTTCGGAGAATATCCTTTATAGATGTCACATCCTGAATGCAGCTCTGTGGCACGCCCAGGTACGTATAAGTCTCTCGAGCGCAAATGTATCGTATGGCGCTTCTATCAACTAGCTCAGGATCTTCAGGGATGCCATTAAGTTTTCCTCGGTTCAAATAAGCCTTGGCGCATTTGTCTAACCCAAATTCCATTCCAATTTCCTTAGTATATCGTTCGAGAAACCCCAGAGCTAGAACAACTGAACAATAATTAAGAATTTTTGAAGTACTGTGAAATAGTTCAATTAAAAAATGTAATTTTTTATTTTCCATTATTTTTTTATGATATCAAAATTTGATTTTTCAAAAAATTCAAAATGTTGTGATGGCAATCTTGTTGGGCATTTAAAAGGAAATATTTTTCTCATCGTGACTTTTTTCAATATTGCGTGATGTTTGGCTTGATATATCGTTTTTCGTGTGTTTTTTGGAATTTTGTTTATGCTATAAATCTGACAAATTTAGTTTTTTATCCTAAAAAGTCGCTTAGCTAAATTGGTCGTCTTTTTCAATACAATAAATATCAGTACAGAAAATTATTTTACTTCAAAAAAACTTTTTTTAATTTTCAAAATGTTCTGAATTTTTGAATTTTTAAACAAATAACTGGCTAACGAACTAGACATTCAGTTTCTGACACTCAGAGAGTGTGCCAAAAGCCAATCGCATACATACATACATACATACATACATACATACATACATAAATACATACATACATACATAAAAACATACATACATACATACATACATACATGCATACATACATACATACATACATACATACATACATACATACATACATACATACATACATACATACATACATACATACATACATACATACATACATACATACATACATACATACATACATACATACATACAAACATACATACATACATACATACATACATACATACATACATACGAGTACGTAGAGAGACATTCGTAAAAACGTATTTTTCGGATTCAGGGGGCCTCAAAACTTAGACATTTGACAATAACTGGGGGGATCAAATTGTACACAAATTCAATATTTTCTCTTACTAGAATGTAAAAATTAAATAATTTGTCATAAATAACGTTTTTATAGTTCTGTTTTCTGTTTTCATCGTGAAAAATTGAATTAAAAACATGAAACTATTAAATTTGTTAAATACCCACAAGCAGACGAAACAGAAAATAAAAAACAAACGTTGTGATGAGAATGTTCCCATGCAAAATGTAATTTTTGATTTTCCATTATTTATTTTTGCTGTCAAAATTTGAATTTTCAGTTTTTCAAGGAAATTCAAAAAGTTATTATGATATTCTTTTAGAAAACTCAAAAAGCAACACCTTTCTCCTCATAACTTTTTTTCATATCGTGCGTTATTAGGCTTAAAATGATTATTTTCGTGTGTTTTTGGAATATTATAAATACACTGTAATTCTGGTAGGTTTTGGCTTTATAAAAAATGAGATTGGAACAAATTGTACGTCTTTTTGAATTCTATGAAAGTCCATCCAGAAAACTTTTGAATCTTGATAAAAAGTTGTCTCGAAATTTCTCAAAATACGCTTACTTTTTGTATTCTTATCCAAAATGGCTGCCTGACGTAGTTGACCTTTATTACATGAGACTTAAAGAGTATACCAAAGGCCACTCTGATCTGTCAATTATTTGGAAAGTTATCGTCCTAACCATCTAAAAATCTACAGACACAGACAGACATACACATTTGTAAAAACCTGTTTTTTGAATCAGTGGGCCTCCAAACTTAGACATTTCACAATAACCAGGGGGATCAAATTGTACACAAATCTAACACCTTCTCTGATGAGAATGTAAAAATTAATTAATTTATCATAAATAATGTTTCGATATTTGTATTTTTTTGTTTTCATTATGAAAAATAGAATTTTTAACATGAAGCTATTAAATCTTTTGAAAACCCACATACGAGACGAAACAGAAATTAAAAAACGAACGTTGGGATCAGATTGTGCCCACGCGGCGCGCGGATTTTCTTTTGACTGTTAAGAACGTTTTTCACGATTAAAACAAAAATTGCTCATGCTATCAAAAAGTGGCTTATAAGAAATTTTAAGAACTTTTCAAACTGTACAATTTTGGCATATCCAAATTTTTACCTATTTCGCACAATTAAACCGCAATATGTAGTTTTTCATTATTCATTATTTTTTTATGCTGTAAAAAATTGAATTTTCAGTTTTTCAAAAAAATTCAAAAAGTTGTATGATATTCTTGTAGCGCTCTCAAAAAGCAACATATTGGTTTGCCTCATTTTTTTCAAATTGTTCGTTATTTGGTTTAAAATGTTCCTTTTCATTTTTTTGTTTTAATTTTGTGAATGCTGGAAAAAGAGTAAATTTTGGTTTTATGAAAAAACTCATACGGATAAATTGTGCCTCTGTTTGGATACTATGAACCTCCAGACAGAAAAATTTCAAATCTTGAAAAAAATTGGTCACAAAAATTTTCAAAATATGCTCACTTTTTGACTTTTAACCCGAACTGGCTGCCTAACGAAGTTGGCCTTCATATTGTGACACTAAAAGATTATACCAAAGGCCACTCCAAACTGTCCATTATTTTAAAAGTTATCGAGCTATCAAACTAAAAATATACAGACATATTCGTAAAAACCTGTTTTTCAGATTCAGGGGGTCTCAAAATGTGGACATTTGACAATAACTGGGGAGGGGGGGGCAATTGTATACAATTCTAATACCTTCTCTGGTGAGGATATAAAAATTAATTCATTTGTTATAAATTATGTTTTCATAGTTCTGTTTTTTGTTTTTATCGTGAAAAATACAATTATAAACATAAAAACAATTAAATCTTTTTAAAACCCACACACACCACGAAACATAAATTAAAAAACAAACGTTGTGATGAGAATGTGCCCACGCAGCGGGAGGATTTTTTAAAAATGTTAAGGACGTTTTTTACGATTAAAAAAAGAACTGAGCATCCTATCAAGAAGTGACTTATAAGAAATTTGAAGAGCTTTTCAAAATGTACATTTTTTGCATTCCCACATTTTCGCTTATTTTACACGGTTTAACCGCAATATGTAATTTTGGTTTTCCATTATTTTTTATGCTATCAAAATTTGAAATTTGACAAAAATCCGTAGGATAAATTGTACGTCTGTTTGAATGTAATAAACATCCGTACAGATAATTGTTGAATCTTGAATAAAAATGTTCTCAAAAATGTTCAAAATACGTTCATTTTTCAAATTTTTATCCAAAATGGTTACCAAACAAAGATGTCCTTTACTTTATGACACTGAAAGAGTATACCAAACGCCAATCTAATCTGTCAATTATTTCAAAAGTTATCGAGATAACAATCTAAAAATCTACAGACAAACAGACACATTCGTACAAACCTATTTGTCGGATTCAGGGGGTCTCAAAACATGTAACTTTGATAATAACTGGGGGGCGGGTCAAATTGTACATAAATGTTATACCTTCGGTGATGAGAATGTGAAACAGAAATTAAACTTTCAAGAAATTTGAAGAACTTTTGAAAATGTACAACTTTTGCTTACCCAACTTTTTACCTATTTTGCACCGTGAAACCGCAATATGTAATTTTTTATTTTCAATTATTTTTTTATGCTGTCAAATTTTGAATATTTAATTTTTTTTTAAAATTCGAAAAGTTGATACAATGTTCTTGTAGGGCATTTAAAAAGCAACATCTTTCTTCTTCTGCCGTTTTTCACATCGTGCATTATTTTGCTTAAAATGTTCTTTTTCGCATGTTTTTTGGAATTTTGTAAATGCTGTAAAAATGGTAAATTTGGGTTTTATGGAAAAAATTCACGAGAATAAATTGTACGTCTGTTTGAATACTATGAATGTCCCTGAAGAAAATTTTTTAATCTGGAAAAAAGTGGTCTTCAAAATATTTAAAGTACGCTCACTTTCTGAATTTGTATCCAAAATGGGTTCCTAACAAACTTCAGCTTTATTTTAAAACACTAAAAGAGAATACTACAAAAAAACAAAATAAAAATTTATGGACACACAGACTGACACATTCGTAAAAACCTGTTTTTCAGATTCAGCGGGTCTTAAAACGTGGACATTTCACCAAAACTGGGGGGGGGGGGGGGGGGGGACAAATTTTACAAAAATCTAATATCGGATATAATCTAATACCAGAGTTTTTATGTGTTGAAGAAAGCCCTTCTTCGTGAATGGCTGAAGATTCGGCAGGAGCACATTCTTTCAGCGTGCGAATGGTTTGTCGACCAGCTCAGAAACATACAGTCTGTCAAGTTAAAGCGTGGGTGGCTTTACTCGCAGTCGGTAAGGTGTATCGACATGACTTTGGTGTCAAAATATTAAGAAGAGCTCCCTCTTTCA
>NC_046660.1:150126767-150130063 GCF_010883055.1 Belonocnema kinseyi
TCCTTTACAGACTGTAACCACCTATCTCACGGTTGTGGGACGTAGTTATGGCTGAAATTTTACCGCGATTTCGCTGGAAGCGGGTGCAATTTTTCAGATTAGCACCCGCTCCCGGCGAAATCCTGCGGTTGTCCTAATGGCAAATTTTTAATTATATATACCTATTGAGAAATGAAATTAAGAGTAAGAGTTTGGCATTCTGTATTTGGTAAAAAATGTGTTTTCATGTATAAACTCAGTATTTGTATGTCGTGCAGCTCCTCTCTGTCTCTCTGTCTCTCTGTCTCTCTCCCCATTTCTGTCTCTCCTTCTCTCGCTCTCTCTCTCTCTCTCTCTCTCTCTCTCTCTCTCTCTCTCTCTCTCTCTTTCAGCGTCAACTCCCTCTTTGTGTGCTCGACATGTTTTTGTCGTAGAAGGATGAGGTGATCGCGGGGAAGTAAATCACTTAGTAATCCCACAAACACAAAAATCACAACAACGTCGCACAGAGACACACACTTAAAGTTCGAGATTAAGTTAATGAAAAAAACGCAGAAAATCAACGATTGAAAACTTTTATAAGGAAGAATCTCTTTAAGGAAAAAAAGTACAGTTTTCGATATAAAAAAAATTAGAGAAATTGGCTCCGCTTTAAATTACGGAGAAAACTGAAACAGTATGCACAGAGGTCCTCCATTTTTACAACTTACGGGGTTCGAAGGAACGTTGCATTTGTTATTAAAAGGGCTGTGGCCCTAATTCTACCTGAAAATTAAGATGAGCGTTTGCCGGTTTCCTTTAGTAGACGACAACCGTAGTGACCACGTGTTCTCAACATTTGTTTCTTTTTACCACAGGATAGGATATTTTTGGAAGTTTTTCCTTGTTGGTTCTTAAATTGACAGCCATCTCATTACCATCGATATGACACATTTTCATCATCAGACATTTGCGATAGCGACATTCATTCGCCAGAATTTTCGCGTTATCAAAATCGAAAAAGTGATCTTTCTCAATACTATACTTAGTGAGCATTATCCATTTGTTAGGGACTTTATTTATATCTTTCTTGTGTTCTTTAACCCTTACTCCTAACGGACGTTTAGTTTGGCCCATGTAAACCGATTTGCAATTTTGACCTTTCTACCAAATGCCGTAAATAGTATCGCTATTTTGCAAATTATTTAAGTTATCTTTAGTGGGCCTCAGGACCGACGTGAGGTTTCTTTGTTTTTAAACTCCGTAGTTCTGTCATAATGCCCGCGAGCTTCCTGGATGTAACTCTTCACAGGAATGATGTTCAAGAAATAAAGTGTAATTGGTATCGGAAAAATTTGTTAAAGATAATATAAATTTCAGATTACATATTTGGGCCCAAAAAGAAAAACGTCGAGTTGACGAAATACTTTGAAACGCGGAAAGTAGGTCTTTCATTAGTATTCCATATGTTGAAGGTCTATTTGAGCGAATTGAGAGAGTTCTCAGGCATTATGACATAACTACGGCGTTTAAAAACAAAAAAAACCTAACGTTGATCCTGAGGCCTACTAAAGATAAATTAAATTATTTTCAAAATAGCGATATTGTTTATGGCATTTGGTGCAAAGGTCAAAATTGCAAAACGGTTTAAATAGGGCAAACTTAACGTCCGTTGGGAGTAAGGGTTAAAAAACTCAAGAAAGATATAAATAAGGTCCCTAACAAACAGACAATGCTCACTTAGCATAGTATTAAGAAAGATAATTTTTTCGATTTTGATAACGCGAAAATTCTTGCGAATGAATGTCACTATCGCAAACGTCTGATGATAGAAATGTGTCGTATCGCTGGTAATGAGAATGCTGTCAATTTAGGACCCGACGTGGAAAAACTTTCGAAAATATACTATCCTGTGGTAAAGAGAAACAAATGTTGAGAACGCGCGGCCACTACGGTTGCCACCTACTAAAGTACACCGGCAAACGGTCATCTCAATTTTCAGGTAGAATTACGGCCGCAGCCTTTTTAATAACTATAGCACCCTTCCTTTAAACCCCGTCAGTTGTAATTGTAATAATTGTCTCTAATTTTCTTTATGTCGAAAACTATCTTTTTAATATTGACAAAGATTCTGTTTTATACAAATTTTCAATTGATGATTTTGTGTTTTTTTTATTAACTGAATCTAGAACTTTAAGTGTGTGTCTCTGTGCGACGTTGTTGTGATTTTTGTGTTTGTGGGATTACGAAGTGATTTACTTCCCCGCGATCACCTCATCCTTCTGCGACGGAACATGTCGAGCACACAAAGAGGGAGTTGACGTTGAAAGAGAGAGAGGGAGAGAGAGAAGGAGAGACAGAGATGCGAAGAGAGACAGAGAGAGAGAGAGAGAAAGAGAGTGAGAGAGAGGAGCTGCACGACATATAAATACTATCTTTAGGCATGAAAACAAATTTTTTATCAAATACTGAATGCCAAACATTTTTGGCAATAATGTAAGGCAAAAGAGGAGAGGGCTCATATATATAACTTGTTTAGAACTAATGTCTGGCACTGAGGAGGACCCCTATCCGTGGTCGACACGTTTGCCAATCTAAAAATTTGAGAAATGCATGTTTTATAATTGCGTATTTGCATAAGGCCCTAATGCCAATGAAATATTTCTTGACAAAAATTTAATAATTGGGTCATCTAAATCCGGCATCTTTCAAAAAACCAGTAAATATGTCACTAAGCAATTTAAAAAAAGGGCACTTATCCTACCGAGGGGGCTTGACTTCTCAATCTCGTAGAGGGGGTAATGGGTTTTATAGGAATATTCTAGACAATTTCAGGGACGGTGTACACATCGTGTCATTTCTCAAGAGCTGGTCCCAGACCAAACTTCAATTAGCTAAAAAATCAAATCAAATGTTTTCCTCTTGCGCTGTAGAAGGAGCGGGATTTTCCCTAAAAAAGTCACAAGTTTCGATCTTGAATTTCTTGAATTTCAAAGAAGTATTTGTACGGGACTATACTCACGTTTAACTGGCATATTCCAGAGATCCACCATGAACATAATGAATAATGGTCTGTGCAAATCAACGTGACAATTAAATAATTACATTCAGTTCTTACAACTTAAAATAGCTTCAATGCTACCGATTGATGGAATTAACAATTTTTACAAATCTCAGAATTTAAAAATTTCAAGATTATTCGAAGAACACAAATTTAAGTGCTAACAAAAATTTGATAATTTAATTAATGCTGCTCAACCTGGTAGGAATACATTTCACAACATCAGACATTTTTTACCAAATACTGAATCCCAAACTTTTACTTTTAACTTCATTTA
>NC_046660.1:150130163-150140917 GCF_010883055.1 Belonocnema kinseyi
GCGGTCCATTCCGCGACCTAGTATACATTTTGTTTGAAACAAGTCTCTACTTCATATACAGTCTATATGTACAAAGATTTTCATTATATACTCATTTGTTTTCATATAAAATTAATTTTTAGTTACAATGTTTTGGTTAGCTACCGTATATATTTAAGCCTACTTTGAGGGCGGGGAGTTGGTGGTATTCAGACCACACCTCTTAATGCTATTCACGGCGTAAAGACCGGCTATCATCATACTTCAAAGTTCATGCATGGGTTGGTAGTAAACACAACGTATTTTCATAAAATTGGTTGAAAATGAAGTAAAACAGTATCTTGTAGCAAATATAATGACAAATTATGTGAGAAAATTCTTTAAATCAGCGGACTATAAAAGACTTAGTTACTCGCCATTTAATTAAAGGTTTGTCTTTAACCTGCGAAAAGGTACTTGTTTAACAAATTTTTCAATGAGTTTTTATTCATATACCCGTATATGAAAGCATTTTTTTACGGGCTGGAACTGAAAACATGCATATATTAAACAAAATGTTCAGGAAAAACATTCTGCTATCTGTGAGCCAAAAACCTGCGATTATGACGTTAATTGGCGATCTAAAGACTGCAAGCAGAAAATTTAAAAAGTTTCTCAAGACAGGAACTGGTATGAGTAAAGCTTCGAAGAAACTGAGTGAGAGGGTGGGTTGGGGTAATGTAGCAAGTGCGTTTCGAACACGAATAAAAACGGGACTTATAACAAATTTAATTCATAAAGATTTAAATAAATTTTTAGATTACTGTAAACGCATGTTTATTCCGCGAATTAAGAATGCAATCAATGGTATAGGTAATATTAAAGCTTGTGTTGAATTCATAAGTATCTGAATAATAATTGCACGCTAATACTCCCCACAGAAGAGGAGAACATTTTAAAGCTTAAAAATTATAAATACAAAGAGAGGGTTCAATTTGCAGTATATGCTGATACCGAGTATTTGTTAGAGCCACTCACCAATATGGATTGAAATTCTTATCAGAAACATATACCTACAGGTGTTGCTTATTACACAAAATACAGTTCTGAGGATTCACAATCGGAACCTCAAGTTTAACGTGAAAAGGACTGCATCACGTGGTTTGTCAACGAGTTGAAAAAGTTAGCTGATTCCGATAGTGTAGTTCCCATAGTATTTCATAATTTATCTGGCTACGACTCTCACTTTTTCATCGAAGAATTGTCAACAAGCTTTGAGGGTGACATCTCATTATTACCTATCAACGAAGAAAAATAATATCCTTCACAAAAAGTTTTCAAAATACAAAAGTTAAACTCAAATTCATAGAAACTTTTCGATTTATGAAAAGTAGCCTCTCCAAATTAGCTTTAAATCTTAGCAATGATGAAAAATTGATTACAAGAAAATATTTTAAAATGATGATAAATTTGAATTATTAACAAGCAAAGGCGTATTTCCATATGATATTATTGATGGCTACAACGAGTTTTTCAAACTTTAATATACTCCCTCTGAACGCTGCTAGGAACCAGAATTCGCGTGTGTCGAGTGCTTATTGAAGTTAAAGACATGGAAATTGAAAAGTTGCCATAAAGTTGGAATTTCCTTTCCTGCTCTTATGATATGGCATCATCAGGCTTACCATAAACTGAACGACTTTTATTTTTGTAAAACAGATGTAAGGGGTCATCATTATAAAACGCGAAAACGGTATACAATATGCCGATGTTGTAACTGTAACGAAACCCGAGGTTATGAACGATATGGTTCAGGCAACTACAGTTCAGGAATTGAAGAATGTCCAACTCGGTGACCATGGTCAAGCTGATGATCATGAAGCTGTTGATAAAGAGTACCTTCCGCCTGCATCAAGTTCAAGAGAACGACATGCAGTATGAAATGTGGACTTTAAGGATATTACAAGTAATTTATGTCTATGACGGAGACAGTCTGAGGTGCTCGCTTCTCGATTGAAGCAATGAAATTTGGTGGAAGATGATTTTATCTGAACTATTCGACCTCTTGGACTACGATCACATATCAAGTGAATGGCGACTTTTCATTGGTGGAACGTGCGTGAGTAAGTACTCTCTCAATATTATGAATTTTATTTATCATGTTCCTTACTTGAATCTTGGAGTTTAAATTCGTATGATTTTTTAGGTTTGACGGCTGTGTTATTACACAATGAAAATAAATTGACATTAGTTCCATTAGCATAGGCAACCGATATGAAGGAAACGTACGAAAATTGGGGAAAAAATACTTCGCCGCATCAATTACTCTGCATTTAAATGGCAGATAGTCAGCGACTTGAAAGTACTAACAATTTTGTTCGGAATTCAAGGTGGGTACACTAAGTATCCTTGCTAACTTTGTGAATGAGATATTCGTGCCCCAAATAGGTATGCAAAAACTAAATGGCCATCACGTCAACTCTTTGCAATTGGCAAAACAGTCGAGAGTTCATTACTTTTCCACATTTTTTTTTATAACAAGCTTTTCTACATTTTTTTATAACAAGCTGAATGCAGTGGAAAGACGAGTGTGAGAGAGTTTTATTCAATTGTGTAAAAAGTTTCTTGATGAGGACATGGTGATCATTGAAATGAGTAAAACCAAAATTAAATTCAATAAGTCCATCTATATAGGCTTCACAATTCTAGACATGACAAAGATAATGATTTACGACTTTCATTATAACTACATAAAGTACACATTCCGTGACAAGACAAAATTACTCTACACTGACACAGGCAGCTTGATTTACCACACTACATATCTAAACTTTTATGAGTATATTAAAAAATATTCCGATAAATTTGACACCTCAGACTATCCAGCAAATAATTTATACCAAATTTAATTACTAAATAAAAAAGTCTTGGGGCTCATGAAGGTCGAATTCGACTGGAAAATTGTAACTGAATTTGAGGGGCTAAGGTCAAAATTGTATTCTTATACAGTTTTGGGCTTTTTGGTTCACTCGATTGAACAAAACAAGATCGCTCTCAGCTGTCGAGATGATAAGAGCTTGTCATACTTCTCATACTCATGCTTTCTCATACAACCGACACATTTCCATGGGGCTATAAAACGCAATCAGAGGAAGCAATAGATGTTGATAAAAACTAATGTTCATTTTCGATGAATGAATTTAATTCTCAAAGGAGAGTTGAGATTATGTACAGATATTCTAAAAAACTTGTATATATGTGTAGAAACAAGGGAGGCAATGTATATTATGAGTGATCTGGATATACGAGTGGATGAGTGAGAGAGATAGAGAGAGTCCTAAGACAAGTTTATAACTTTTGATGTAGCAGATATAGTCTATAATCTACATATTGCAGTAAATAAAATATATATGATTGGAAATAGCAACAAAAGAAGTATATATGTAAATTGAAAGAGGAAGAAATCGAAAAACCGTACAATTGCTGGTGAAATGCAAGTTATTGTAAATAGAAAAAAATTAATGGAAATCAAATTGTTTTTTTTTTATTTAATGCAACCTGAAAATAATATTTTTTTAACAAATTTTCGGATGCGACCTTATGAAAATCGTAACATTTTAATTTTTATATCAATCAGATTTCTACCAAAAACCAGAAATAAATTGTCCGTCAGCGACTCAGGTAGTCCATAAATTACTTATTTAATGGTATTTTATGGTGGGCATGTTGCCTTGGCTCATCCATTAATGGTCTACTATACTCTATACCTAAAAAATCTCAAAATATATATCTCAATCGTAAATACAGTAAATATAAATTTTGTATTTGAAATTCGAAATTATTATAAATAGAATCTTTAAATCAGCTGATTGATTTTTTAATTAATATGATTTAAACAAATAATTATTTTTAATTATTTAAACATTTAAAATTATGCAGAGCCCAAAATTTCGTAATTAACAGATTGTTTTATCGTTAACAATATTTAATAACAATCAATATTTTATCAAAATTGTTTAAACAAATAATTATTTTTAGTACTTAAACATTTAAAGCTTAAATCATCAAACAGTTTTAAACTAATAAAATGTTTTTATCGATAACAATGTTAAATAGCAATTAATTTTTTATCAAAATTGTTTAAACAAATAATTATTTCATATTATTGAAACATTTGAAGTTTAATTCATTAAACGCTTTTTTACAAATAAACTGTTTTTATCGATAAAAATGTTAAATGGCAATTAATTTTTTATCAATATTTTTTAAACAAATAATTAATTTTAATTATTCAAACATTTGAAATGTGGAGCATCAACAATTGTCAAACTAATAAAATGTTTTCATCGGTAAAAATGTGCAATAAAAATTACAACTTCAAACGAATTGTTTAAATGAATCATTATTTTCAATTACTCAAACATTTAAATCTTAAATCAATAAACATTTCTAACTCATAGACTGTTTTTATCGATCAAACTTTTTGCTAATAATTAATTTTGTTTAAACCTTGCTTAAACAAATAATTATTTTTAATTATTTAAACATTTGAAATGTGGAGCATCAACTATTTTAGAACTAATAAAATGTTTTTATCGGTAAAAATTTTTAATCAAAATTATATCTCTATATAAATCGTTTAAACAAATAATTATTTTGAATTGGTTAAACATTTAATGTTTAAATCATCAAATGTTTTTTGAACTAATAAACTCTTTTTATCAATAAAAATATTTACCAACAATTAATATTTTTGGTGACAATTGTTTCGATATTAAATACATGGATAAAGAGCAAAGGATTTAAAAACTTTTTATTTATTGAATAAAATGGATATTTACATGAAGGAACCATTTGGTGGGCGTTATTAAAGCATTATTAAGACGCAGTTTCAGAATGACTGACGAAAAATGTAATTTTGAAATGACTCATTAAGTGACGCTTTGTCACACTCGGGATACAATCGACGATGCTGTTTCACGACTTACATTAGAGCTTGTTTTCCCTGCTCGTCTTTTGTTAATAACAAATTATACTCTTTTATCAAAGCAACACCACGTTCTGCTCTGTCGTTTACTACAGGGAAATTCGCTACACGACGCAAGCTGCACTGATATTCGTCTCTCGAACTCCACGTTTGCGTATCAACATTCAAGAAATCAGGGTTGAGACCTAATTTTTTTCAAATAACATCGTGTTCTTTGTAACGAAGTAATCCAGGTTGATCTGGTAGGAGTTTCCCGTCCCATTTAACAATAAGTTTTGCAGTGGGCAAAAAAATAGTTTTTATTTCACCAGCAAGCTCTTGCATGTGAGTCTCTCTCACCCTTCTGACGGTTTCACGGCTTAGGCACAAGTCTTCCAATCTAAATCCTAAGCTTTGAGCAAGAGAAGAGATGACTCGTGCAAACATTCTATCACTTGCTTTTCCTCTGTACAAACTCGCTTTTAAATCGTGAGTTATTAATTTGATTTTTTCGGGTTACAAAGCGAATCATCTGATTTCGCGATACTTGGCGAAAGAGAATCGTCATTTCAAAAGATTTCAGAGGATGATATGACATGGGTAGAAACGAAGATGTAATATAAATTGAGGAAAATAGCGGAAGATAAAAGAAAAAAGGGAAAGAGAACATGGTTTATGTATGGGAGGATACAGATAGACGGAGTGTGGTGGGATTTGGATGAAGAAAGGGAACAGATAGTAAGAAATGAGGTCCAGGGAAACTAGGTGAAGAAGGAACAGGTGATAGGAAAATAAGAAATAGTAGGAAGGAAAAAAAGATGAGAAACGAAAGTAGGGAAGAATGGAAGATTTGTTACTGGGATATAGCAGGATTGAAGAGAAAGGATAGGAAGGGAAAAAAGTTGTTGAAGAGCTTGGAGGAATTCGGATGGTATATCTTAAACGGAATTATAGAAAGGAGAGGCGAAAGGAGAATATACACGCTCAGGAGGTGAAAGGGGAACGGTAATTGATTTTGTGCTGGTGGATGATGAGGTAAGAGAGAAGGTTAATAAACTAGAAATAGGTGATTAAATTGATTCGGGTCACTTTTTCTTAATAGTGACATTAGAGGGACAAATAAGCAAAAGCAATATAAATAAAAGGGGAGGAAATCTAAAAAGTGTAGGGAAAGGGGATTGTTCAAGGGAAGAAAAAGAACAGTTTAGAGAAAAGGTCAGAAATATCAAAATGGGAAAGGGAAATGTGGACAAGGAGATGGAAAAAATGATAGGAGAAATAAAAATAGGATTAGAGTGCACAAACAAAAATGAATTTAGTAAAGGGGAGAATAGAAGTGGATGGGATAAGGACTGTAAAGCAGAAAAAAGAAGGTCAGAAAGGAATTAAGATAGGGGAGAAAAGAAAAAAGTAACGGAAAAGAATATAGGAAAAAAAAGAAAGAGTATACTGAGTTGTGTTATCAAAAGAAAGAGGAAGAGAATAAAAGGTTTGAGGGAGAGGCGAAGAAGGCTAGGACGGAAGAAGAAGTATGGAAGGTAGTAAATGGAGAAAGAAAAAGAAGAAAAAGAGTAAGCCAAGAAATTGAAATAGTAGAATGGAAGAAATATTTTTTGGATTTGCTAGGAGGAGTAAAGAGAAAAGTTGTAAAGGGAGGAAAATATGGTAGAGAAAGAGACGAGGAAGAGGACATGTCAAGGAAATAAATAGTTAGGGTTTTAGGAAAAATGAAGGATGGAAAGGCACCTGGTATAGATGAGATTCCAAATGAAGTATGGAGATATGGAGAAGAGGAACTAGAGGAATGTGCATGGATAATGTATAATAGAGTATGGGGAGGAGAGGGGTCGTCAGAGTTATGGAAAAAAGGAGTAGTTATACCAATAGTAAAGTCACGAAAAGGAGAGGAGGTTAAAGATTATAGGGGGTGACGTTGATGCCAACATCGTATAAAGTATATGTAACTATTTTGTCGAAGAGAATAAAGATGGAACCTGAAGAAAAAAATATCGAGTCACCGAATAAGACAGGGTTTAGCAAAGGAATGGGGGTAATGCACAACATCTATGTTCTGAACTATCTGATAAATAAGAGAATTAAAAGGGAAAAAGTGGCAATGATAGCAATATTCGTGGACTTAAAGGCTTCATTTGACTAATTAGACCAAGGTGAAATAGAAAAAGTTAGTGTAAAAAAGGGGATAAGAGAGGGATTAATAATGAGTGTATCAGAAATTTTTGGAGAGAAAAAAAGCTGGGTAAAGGTAGGAGAGCAAGTATGAGATAGTTTCTGGTTGATGAGAGATGTGAGGCAAGGATGTCCTCTGAGCCCACTTTAATGTAATATATTAATATCAGACTTGGAAGAAGAAATGAGGAGAAAAGGTTAGGGAGAAGTTAAGATAGGGAAGGAAAAAATATGTAGAGGATGAAGAAGAAATGGCGGGATTAATTACAGAATTAGAGAAATACTTAGATGAGAAAAAGTTAAATTTAAAAGTAAAAAAGACAAAAATGATAAAGTTTAGAAAAGGAGGGGAGAGGAAGAAAGAATGGACAGGGAGGTGGAAGGGAATAAAGTTAGAAGAAGTAAAAGAGTTTAAATATTTGGGATATATCTTGCAAAAGAATGGAGATCATACAGCTCATATAAGAGAAGGGATAAAAAAAACAGCAGGGGTAATGAAACAAATATGGGGAATAGGAAAAAGAATGTTAAAAAAATTGGACAAGGAGAATGTGGTTATTTGATACGCTGTAATGGCCAGTATTAGGTTATGGAGCAGAGATATTAGGATGGAAAGAAAGAAAATATATTGAGAGTTTACAGGAAAGGTATCTAATGTGGACACTTGAGGCAGACTGGAGGACGCCAGGATACATGGTAAGAGGAGAAGCGCAAAGGGATAAGTTAAGTATTAGAGCGGGAACGAGGGCATGGAAATTTGAGACGAAGCTGAGCGAGGGAAAGGGAGGGCAATTGGCGAGAAAGTGTTTGATGGAGGTAGAAGAGGGGAGAGGGAGGGCGATTGAATTAACGAGATTGGAAGAAGAAAGGAGGGAGTTCTTTTATGACATTGAAATAGAACACGGGACTGAAGTAAACTATAAAGAACTGGAAAAAAGGGAGAGGGAAAGACAATTAATAGAAAGATGGGGGATGATTGAGGAATCAAAATACAATAAATAATATAAGATGATAAAAAAGGAAGGAGTGACAAAGTATTTAGAAGAGGGATGGGGAGAAGAAGGTGGACCGGAATAGCAAGATTCAGATTGTAAAACGAGGTAAGGGAGGAGATGTACTGGGAAAAAGAAAAGAACGGAACGTGTAGATTATGTGAATGGGAGGAGAAACATGGGAGCATGTATGGGAAGGATCTAGGAGAGGAATAGAAGATAAAGGAAGCTGGCAAGAGAAGGTGGTTAAGATTCTAGGGGAGGATGGATTAGGAGAAGAATGGATGAAGGAGTTGGAGGATGCTAGAGGAGAAAATAAGAGAGAATGAAAGAATGCATGTGAAAAAAGGCAAATGAAGGTATTAAAAAGTGAAAGAAAAAGGGAACGGAAGTCGCTTAGATTAGAAGCGTAAAGATTGTAAGTAATAGTAAGGTAAAAGTTAAGTAGACTAAGATGGGTTTGCGTTCTCATGCTGTCTCTCTCTCGCTTGCACTCTTGCTTTCGTTCGCTCGCTCACTCGTTTGCTAATAAGTCCTAAATTGCGCCATCACAGGAAATAGGGATAAGGAACTAGATGTAAGACTTATGTAAATAGTTGTAAATAATTTTATATGTAGAAAGGATAAGATTGAAAAAAGATATAGATATAAGCAGAAAGATTGTAAGGAATGGAAGTCATGTGAACCCTTAGGGAACACATTATGAATAAAGAAGAATAATACTTTAAAGATTTCACTTAAATTGATGAATTTTTCAAGAAATTTCAGAAATATTTCGAAAATTTCACCGAAGTAATATTTTAAAGATTCACAGAAATTCACAAATGTTTAACGAAACTTTACAAATATTTAGAAAATGTTGCAAAAATTTCACTGAATTCAGTAATATTTTAAAGATTCACAGAAATTCACAAAAATGAACAAAAATTTAACAAATATTTCAAAAATGTCATTGATCTGAATGATACTTTAAAGATTTCACTAAAATTTATGAATTTTTCAAGAAATTTCACAAAAATTTTGAAAATTTGACAAAATTTCACCGAATTTAATAATATTTAAAGGATTTACAGAAATTCACAAAAAGTTTCACAAATATTTCGAAAATGTTGCCAAAATTTCATCGATCTGCAAAAAAAACCTTAAGTATTTCACAGAAATTGATGAATTTCTCAAGAAAGTTCACAAATATTTCCAAAGTTTTACAAAAATTCTCCAGTTTAAATATTCTGCAAAAGCTTTTACGAAAATTCACAAATGGTCTAAAACATTTCATAAATATTTCAAAATACTTCCTAACTGTTTCTAAACATTTTGCAAAGATTTCAACGATTTCACGCATTCTAAATATTCTGTGATTTGGAGCTGCACACCTGCGTCTTTTTCAATTGATTCGGACATTCGTATTTACCGTTATTATCGTTTAAAAAATCCATCTGATAAAATATAGAGACTTACTTAGATCTTTTTCGCAGAAAAAGCTTTTTCATCTGCTACTGAAGACGTATCAACATTTGTCTACAAAAAACCTTTACGTCCTATTCTTTGCAGTGAACGTAGGAACTCTTTGTCTTCACCATCATTCATAATTTCAAACGCATTTTGAACCGATATGTCAAACAAATTATCAAGCCGCTCTACAAAATCCCATTCCTATTCTAGTTGACTTGCAATGCGTCTGCAATTACCATTTTCGAATCTTTCTCCATTCCTTGAATAAACATTCGATTTTATCAGCAGAACAGTAGACACTCTTTATTTCGGAATATTTGTTCGATCCCAGAACAGCATACCCTTTATAATAACACCCAAAGCACTTTTAAAAACAATTTTTTTAAAGTTATATGCTGATAAAAAACAATTGTGCCACTTCTTTCAATGAGGGTAATTTATGCCCACGTAATTATGCTTTAGGGTGTCCTATTAATCATATGAAATGCGAATCACGCGTATTAGTCATAACTGAAGATTCTTCAAACTTAATATTTGAATGACCAATCTAAATATATTGTATGCAGCACGAATAAAATAATGACTTCAATAACGTTACAACGATAGCTTTACGTGCACGTACCTCTTCCTACTAATGTTCGGAAACTTTTCTCCGCAAATTCAATAATTGTCATAGTTTGCACCTTTATAAAGGAGCATCCATAAAGTACGGTATTTATAAGTGAAAGAGATACAAATAAAGTGCAGGTAAGACTGTAGAGGAGAACTTATGAATGCTCATTTAACTCGACAGATCTACGCATCTAAAACAAATCCTCTCGCTGAAAATGTTTAGAATGTTAGAAAAGCAGCCAGTAGATTAGTACAGGTAGAATAAGCCTTTGAATTCTTGTTGTCCATTCCGATAACCTGAGCCCAAAACCATAGGTAAAATTCGCAGGTAAGTACCTCATCCTCTTCCCCATAATCCGTTTACTGTAACAAAGGTGCCCAGGAAAAGTTAATATTTCCTTGGACAGTTGATAATTTTGGGAACTTCGATCGATTATTTAACCGAAAACTTTGAAGGCATGGTGCCTCATTCAAATGTAATTAAAAAATTATTTTAAAAAACGGGCATTAGTTTTTTAGTATGAGGAACTGGTTTCCAGTTTCAAATAATAAGAAATCGAAAGTCTGTCATTTTGAGCCACCCTAAT